>NC_056749.1:385436591-385716591 GCF_019279795.1 Protopterus annectens
TTTTGTACGCCAGGGGGCAATTTTGGTTCTTATTCGGTTGGAGCGAGAGGGTCATGGTAATCTAGAATTTGTATGAATCTAATATTAAAGTAGGTGACTGCTTCCTCTAGTTGAAGATGATGCAGTGGGGACCAGTCACTTGCTTTGAGTTCATTTTGGAAGCTCTCTGGATGAAAGTGTTTTTTAGAGTGAGAGGTTTTGAAAAATATTATAATTGGGGCTATGAGGTTTTTTTTTAATTGTATAGGTTAGAACATAGTCACTCATGTCATCTGGAAGGGTACCTGATTTATATGTATTAGGATGGCTGTTTATAAGGATCCAGTCTAGGGTAGTTTCCTTACCACTTGGTTTATGGATTCTAGTAGGGGTGGTTATTATTTGGGAAAAAACATATAGATTTATGTGGGAGATAGGATTAGGGGAGCTACAGGTAGCCCAGTCTGTATTAAAATCACCTAGGACAATAGTTTTCTGAGGTAGGTGAGTAGTAAGGCAGCTAAGGATGTTTTCGAGAGTATTGATATTATTTCCAGGGGGAAGATAGGCACAAATTATGTAGATAGATTTAGAGTTGTTGATTTGAAGTTTAGCAGTAAGGGTTTCTGCATTAGTATCTAAGGGTAGGAACACATTGAAGGAAGAGACCTGAAGTTCTGATTTATACAGAATGGCTACACCTCCCCCTTTTTTAGTTTTGCAGTCACATCTCAGGATGTTATATCCAGGAGGGGTAATTTCTTGGTCTTGATTTGTAGGCTTTAGCCATGTTTCTGTAATACAGAGTATATTGAATGTGTGCACTTCTAAGAGTGAATGTACGTGGGTAATTTTGTTGTTAATTCTACGGATGTTGAGGTGAGCTATCAAGAGTGAGTTTGAAGGTCTTTTTGGTGTAAGAATAGCATGAGATGTTAGGTTTTGTGGGTCACTGGGAATTGTTATGTTGGGGCCAGTGTTTGGGTGAATATCACCATCTAATAGTGGATGTTGTTGAGGTTTATTGTATAATTTGTTATAACTCAAAAGGTAGAATACACATTTGGTAGAAAAGTTTTTGTGGGTGTAAAAAACAGAGAATACACAAATGTGTGAATGCTCATTTCTGTGAATCACATATGGTTAAATTTAGTTTTATATAGCATCTAGGGTTGCCACCTTTTAACAAGGGCAAAGTGGGACATGGGGGTGTGGTCAATTGGACAGGGGGTATGACCAACATGACACTGGCCACACCCCCACCACGGCATCACCAGAGTTGTTAAAGGAGATGCAGTATTAGTTATGGATACAACATTGTGACATTACAGCATACTGAAAACTCAAACCATTTAAATGAAGTGAACTATTACTGCAAACACACACATTAATCAGTTGTAACAGTAAATAAACTTTAAAGGAATAAAAAGCACACTACTCATTAAACAGACACTTGTTTATTTAAAAAGTTAAAAAATTCATAAACCAACCATTACTATTCAGAAAGAAAACTTAAAAAAATCTACATACCACATACAAGCCAAGTATAAAATTAAGACTTTTTATTGTCAATTAAAGCTAAAGCAAAGAAAAAACACAAAACTACATACCCTAGTACTACATACTGCACCCTAGCAAATTAACGCTAATCAAAGAAAAAAATCAAAATTACAAACTGCACCCTAGTACTTTACACTGCACACTAGTACATAAATCACTTTTTTTTAAAAGTGTATTTTGAATTTGATTTTATGGCTTGAAGAAGGGCCCGATTTGAAACAATATTTGAGTAAAAGTCGCAACATTTCATCCGGTAATTTACACTCATCATTAGTTCAGCTTTTAACAAGTCCACACTATATCGGTTTCGCACATCTGTCCATTTACCTTTCACCAATGAAAAAACTCTTTCTGCAAATGCATTTGAGGGCGGAATAGATAAAACCCTAGCAATTACCGGATAGAGTGTAGTCAGTTCAGGCCCTTCTTTGAAAAGCTTCAGCCACTTCTCTCCTGGGGTCAAGCTTGTGTTACATAACTGTTCGAGAGAGGGCCTAATTGCCAAGTAGTCCCTAAAAAGATAATCTTCATCTACATCCTGCAGACTCAGGGCAGTGGTCACATTAAGCAAGTCACTGAAGGCAAAGGGCTCATTTAGAGATAATTTAGATAGTGTAAACAAGTAGTTGCTTTCAGTATAATCAAACCACTGTTCCAGGTATTTCACTGCTGTCTCCAAGAACACAATGAAGTCTCTTTTCAGTTTGTTAGCAGAAGTGCTGTCTAATGTGCTCATAAGTGCCCTAAGTTTCCCTCCAAATAAAGTACCTTCAGCTCTTGCCTGCAGTTTTTGCTTCAGAGAGACCATTACACAAAAAGTTTCCATGGCAGTAAGTGCTGATTTTTCTAATGTACTTATATGTTCATTAAAATCAACAAGAACAGCACAGAGAAAGTGCAAATAGTACTGGGGCAGCATAGGCATTTCATTCTCACCATGTTCATTAGCTGAAGAGTACTGCCATATCTGCTGGGGGGTCTCCTCTTCTCCCTGAGAGAGCAAATAGGACTGGAGCACTGGGAGATTTTTCACTACTCTTTCAATGGCTGGGAGTAGTGACAGCCACCTTGTTAGCACATGTCTTAACAGACTCTCAAATTCCATGCCACAAAACTCAAAGAAGTCTTTCAAGTCTCTGGTCCTTGTGGCAGAACCTGAGAAGTGGCTGAAAAGTTTCATTACAAATACTTCCATGTCGTACAGTAGTTGTGCTGCAGCTTTTTTGGCTACATTGTGAATGATATGGGAAACACAATTAGCCTTCTGGAGTGATGGGCACTTTTCTTTTAATCTGGTATACACACCAGATTTCTTCCCATAGTTCACACTGGCATTATCAGCCCCATAAGCTGAAATGCTGTTCCAGGGCAAGGAGTGCCTTTCCATAATGTTGGAAATTTGCTGTGAAATAGCCTGTGCAGATTCATCAGGGTCTTCATAGAAGTCCAAAAGGCCATTCACCACCCCTTCTTCTTTAGAAAAATACCTCACAACAAGGGGAAATAATTTTATGTTCCCCTTGTTGGAAGCATCTGATGAAATTGCATATGAAGTGCCTGGTTTTTGAAGGTCATGCAGGAGGCATTCCAATGAGTGCGGTCCCAAAACATTTTCAACTATAGCTTCAGCCTTGGTTCTGCCACAAGATAGTTTCTTTGCAGTGTCCGAGTCACTGTACAACTGGCTGGCCAACTTTACTGCACAGTCCTAGCTGTTATAGGAAATATTGTGCTTAACAGCATGGAAAACCTCAGAGGCTTCTGCTGCAATGATCCTAAGTTCTGGTCCCTCAAGGTTTGCATTCCTTGCCCACTTTGTCATCAGGTGAGTGGATTTAGCTTGAAGAATAGCAGTCATATGTTGTTCAGTTGCCTCATGTCGTGCGACATCGTTTCTTCCACCGTGGGTCACTAGAAATTCTCTCTTGCAGTACCTGCAGAACGCTTTGACATCATTGCATCTCTCGACCCAGTCAAATTCTGTTTTCCAAACATCCTGCCACTTGCACATTCTCTTGCTGCTGGTTGACTGTGATGAAACTGCTGCTTTCTTCATGCTTGAACCTGCACTTACCTGATATGCAACATATTTACCAAGACTGTGTTAGTAGGGTGCAGTAACATACTGCTGCACAGCACAAATGAACTGGCTTAATAAACATTGGCACACGAAAGAACTGGCTTGAAAAACATTGGCATGCGAAAGAACTGGCTTGAAAAATATTGGCACGCGAAAGAACTGGCTCGAAAAACATTGGCACATGAAAGAACTGGCCCGAAAAACATTGCCATGCGAAAGAACTGGCTCGAAAAACGTTGGCATGCAAAAGAACTGGCTTGAAAAACATTGGCATGTGAAAGAACTGGCTTGAAAAACATTGGCGCACGAAAGAACTGGCTTGAAAAACATTAGCACACGAAAGAACTGACTCGAAAAACATTGACACATGAAAGAACTGGCTCGAAAAACATTGGCATGTGAAAGAACTGGCTTGAAAAACATTGCCATGCGAAAGAACTGGCTCGAAAAACGTTGGCATGCAAAAGAACTGGCTTGAAAAACATTGGCATGTGAAAGAACTGGCTTGAAAAACATTGGCGCACGAAAGAACTGGCTTGAAAAACATTAGCACATGAAAGAACTGACTCGAAAAACATTGACACATGAAAGAACTGGCTCGAAAAACATTGGCATGTGAAAGAACTGGCTTGAAAAACATTGGCATGCGAAAGAACCGAGGTATGGAGCAGAAAAGAGTTATTATGAACAGTTTGAAAAAGGTCAAATAGTAAATGAGGTAATGTAGGGGGCATTTTGTTGATTGAAAACTAACATTAATACAGCTTGTAGAAAATGAAATGCATTATTTTTACCACCGAACATGCCCACCTCACCCCACCCCTCAAGAAAAAAAAAGTTAACCACATTCACTGAACCAAAAAACACTAAAATGAATGAGAATGCACAGTGGATACCATAGACCTGATTTAGCTTTTGACCACAGCAGTTAAGAAATGTATGGCACTAATTTACACAGCTCAATGATCTATTAATGAACATGCCCAACAGCAGCACTGGTCGTAATCGGATTATAATGAAAACAGTACATAAGTTTATTGAAGACATCACTAAAACACAAAATACAAACTTTGCTACTTATAAAAGCAAACTACCCTGTAACAACGACTTGGTTTAGCACAATCTCAAATACATTGCATTAACGTCTGAGCATCCATCCACAAAAACAAAAATAAACAGGAAAAAAGTCCGTAAACATTTTAACTTTTAAAAATACTTCCTGCAAGAGAAGTAATATAAACTACAATGTACAGCAGACTCCATGGGCTCCTTTTACCTCAAAACATAGCAATTAAGAGCAATTTATCCAGCACAGCAATGCAATAAACAGGCCCAGGTAAAAGCAGCACACCCATATTCACATTACAAGCAAAGCAGTACATTTTAACCTTATTAAAAATGCATAATAAATTAAATGCACACATTTACAAGTATAAATGAAAACAATCTTGAAACAGCTTCGGCAAATTTGGCAACATGTACCTACTAGAATTTTGTTGTGTCTTTCGGCTTTTCCCGGTTAGGGGTCGCCACAGCGGAACTCCAGTCCGCTAATGATTGGCAGTAGATTTTTACATGCCAAGTTGCCAGCTCTGATGCACAACCTTCAACGAAGGTACGCCCATTCATGCATGTCTCCACGCAGAAGAAGCTCTAGCTGAGAATTGAACCGGACAGCGTCTTACTGTGAGGCGACAATGCTACCGCAGCACCACCACCGCAGTATGTACCTACAAGAATAATAAATGAATTACATTAACTGTTAACATTCCCCCTCAAAAGGTAGATTTGTACCACATACACATTGACTTGCAGGAACTAACAGGAAAAATTACCCAAACAGTATATCCTAACTTCCTGAAAACAGCATTAAATTGCACACATTTCCATACAAAAAAATTGCAAACTATGCTTGAACATTTTCTATCTGCAAACAGACAATACCCAGAAAAAGCTATGACAATAGAAATACATCACACTAAATTTATATTTCACTGCCCCCCACCAGAAATAAATAACTTCTATACACATTTCAGCCTTTTAAAAGTAATGCTTCCAAATCATACCCCCAAGAATAATAACAATTACATATACATTCAGGTTGTATACCTTTAAAAACTACTACTCAAAAATATCAAAATAACCACTGCACAGATTTAAATACTGCATACTACATCCCCATCTACCTCTAAACATTAAAAACTTAAATAAAGCACAATATTCCCATTTTAAATAACTAAAGACACAAAATGCTATTATGTACTTACCACTATCACAGATATTGCTGGGCTAGCTTGCTTCCTTCCTGCTGGCATGGCTAGTTGGATGCTCAAGTGGTGGCTGGGCTGGCTTGCAGGCTCCCTTGCTGGCTAGCAGGCTCCCTTTCAGGCTGGCTGGTTGGCTTCTTTGCTGGCTGGCTGGCTGGCTGGCTTCTTTGCTGGCTGGCTGGCTGGCTGGCTGGCTGGCTTCTTTGCTGGCTGGCTGGCTTCTTTGCTTGGTGGGCTGGCTGGGCTGGTTTCAGAAATAGAAATCTCAGCTCTTTTTCGTTCGCAGCAGTAGAGCTCTACAGCTGCGGCCTTTATTGGGCTCTTCTTATTAAGTCCCTGCCCCCTCCAATCCCTGCAGCCAATTACTGTGTTGCATTACCAGCCAGACCAAGCAGGGAATCCCTCTAACTGCAGGTCCAGGTGGTGATGTAGCCGCATTGCCATGGAAAAAACGGAAGTATTTTCGGCTTTTCCACGGTAATTGAATTTGTGATCACGAAAAGGGGAAAAACGGGACTTTTAAAAGTCCCACGCTTGGTGACTGTGGGAAGTGGAATGAGAGGGCTCAACCCATGAGTGTCCCGCTGGCAACCGTAATAGCATCAATAGGCAGCAGTGTGCAAGAAAGTTAATGTTTGAATGAAAAAGCAGTGGTTGCGAAGATGTGCAACACTGTGTTAAAGAGCAGGTGTGAATATGAAAGCATTCACAGGGTCGGGTAGAGTAAGGGTTAGGTAAGGGATAGATTCAATGTTGTATGTCTTCTGGGTCCTTTTGTCTTGTGTAGTAGCACTGTTAGGGAAAAGGTTTTCAGTAATATAATGTGCAGGGTTAGGATTAAAGAAAGGGTTAGGTAAGGGGATAGAGTCACTGTTGTGCATGTTTTGTGTTGTGTGTGTTGTGGGTCCTTTTGTCTTGTGTAGTGGTACTGTTAGGGGAAGGTTTTCAGTAATGTAATGTCTAGGGTTAGGATTAGTTTTCAGTAATGTAATGTAATGTACAAGGTTAGGATTAGAGTAAAGGTTAGTTAAGGGGATAGAGTCAGTGTTGTGCCTATTTTGTTCGGTGTGTGTTGTGTGTCCTTTTGTCTTGCATAGTGGTACTGTTAGGGAAAAGATTTTCAGTAATGTAATGTGCAGGGTTAGGGTTGGGATAGAGGTAGGTGTAGGCTTAGGGTTAGGGTTACAGTTAGGGTTATCACGTATGGCTAAGGTAGTGCAGGACATTCTTGTAGGATGTTTTGTTCTAAACACCCTTATTTGAATGAACTTATAATTTTAGCAGCGTGTAATCCATATATAAATGTTACATTTTTTTCTACCCATATATTGATGTGCCATGCTTCTGGACCACTGAATTGCTTTTCCTGTAAAAGTCAGATTTTCCTAGATGGGAACAGAAATGCCCTGTGCACTTTTACTTTTGACAGCAGCAGTGTTTTTATTAGCTAAGAGCTTGCATTCAACACAGTTGTAATATATTTGAAGAGTATCTTTCACATATGTCAGTACCCTGAAATACCAACCACTGAAATTCATTTCAATGACTAAACATTGAATACAGAATTCAGTACAAGTCCATTTATTCTAATCAAAGACCACCCACATGTAAATAAATTATCCACCAAACAAAATTTAGAGAACTATAGCAAAAGAAACATTTAATTTCTTTAAAGATTATAGTCCATCAGTTTTTTTAAAACATGGCAGCACTATTGGATGTCCATTACACAATAATCACTCACACTTGTCGTAAGTTCTTAACAATTTGTATGCAAACAAAATACAAAGAAAAGATCAAAATGAACATACAACAGCTTTTATGTAAGTGCTACTAATAAGCAAATACCTTATTTGCTTACACCACTGATAACTACAACCAGAATTTAAAAATATCTTAATAAATACCTACCTCACTTACTTTAAGCGATAGCTGGCTGCACTCACATCACAAGAAAATTCTATGGAGGGTCTTTTCTGCATGCTCCTCTAAAATGTGTATGTGTGCGGGTAGTTGCTCATATCCCAATTTACTTATAACTCCACAATCTCATAAAAGAGAAAAACAAAGAATGCACCTAATTGAACGTTTGGTTGATGAAAGAATATATTCACACAATTGATTCTTTGATGAAATGCAAAATCAAACACCAACATTGATTAGTGTTGACTAAAAGTGAAAGTGATTATCATATACAAATCAACAAGGGCTTTATTTTATTGCTTTACATCTAATTTTAAGTCTTAACAATTAAAGATTTTATTTTAATCTGAAGAGCATAATTTTAGTAGCCTGCGGTGGTGTGTTTCAGTTTTTACACAGGTCTTTTGCTTAGTTTTTGAAACCACATTTGGCAGTCACAGGAGAGTTTCTCTTTCTTGCTTCTGTTATCCTGGAGGTATTTTGAATTCTAATTCCAAGATCTTTATGTTCAGTGACCTTCATTAAGTCAAAGTTACCTATATGAATTGTAAACTCTGGGTTTGATTTACCAAAGAACATAATACCACCTTGTTGTGATTTGTTTTTAAACCCTTGCCACTCAGCCAGTTGGATAATATAGATAAATAGTTACTGAAGAGATTACAATTTTCCATAGTTAACAGTGGTGCCATATCTTAATATCATATGTTTTATTTTGTCATCCAGTGCATTTGGGACAGTGAAATAATGAAAAAGTATGTTATATAATACAGGGCCCAAAATTGAGCCATGTAGCAACATTGTGCCTGCTTGAATAAAACCCCTTTACTTTCAACTTCTGATTCCTTTGTTTCAACCAGCATGTTACCTTTTCAATTATAAATGGTTAATATCCAGTTTTCCAGTGATTGTATAATAACATGGTGAAGAAGGCTATTAAATGCCTTCTATAAATCCAAAAACACAACACCTACTCCAGTACCTAAATCCATGTCCTTGCTTACTGGCTCATAGATGTAATTAAATTTGTTAACGTTGGCATTTTCTTTTTAAAACCAGACCCTTCTTTTTAAGATTTTTTCCTCCAAAAAAGCCAAAAGGCACTTTTCAAAGCTTTTACCCATTAAATGATTTGTTCATGTAAGAAATATTTAAAAATATTTAAAAATCATGTAAAAAAGCTCATGTGCAGATGTTTTTACTCTGCAGTTATAAACATACTTCATGTGTAACTTAACTGTGGAACTTTTCTCCCTGGGCCTTCACTGAAAATGGGTTTTACCCAGTTGGATTTTTCCTGGTTAACAAAAACAAATAAATAAATAAATATGTAAGGCTAATCAGTCTATAGTTAACAAATCAAATGCCCCACTTTGTGGATTAACACCACATTAACAAGTTTCCATGATTTTGGTACAAAACGGCTTGAGAAATAGCATGTTAAACAGAGGTGTAAGTGCAGGAGTAATGAATGTGTTTTACTGACTCAACAGTGAAACAGCCTTATAAGGTCCTAAGCTATTATATTTCTTTATAGTCTTCAATGATGTAACCACCATGTTTTCAGAGATACATGGTTAAATGTGAACATTAATATATATTTTATTTTTAATGTGTTGAATGTTACCCATTGCATGATCTGAGTTACAATATTATTCAGTGAATGCATTTGTCCTGCTCCACTTCAATAAACACACAACACCGAATGACATTTGACGACCTTTATTAAACTTCCATAGACATGATTGTTAACCAATAATTAAACATTTCAACCAAAACATGACAAAGTTAATAATAACATGCATGAAAGAAAACATAAAATAACCATAAGGGCAGCGTAACCACTCACTCTTGATAAGCAGCATCCCCCACTTGCTCACTTATCTTTGTACTAGCAAGGCAGCATTACCCCACTCACCTTCAGTTTATTGAATCACACCACCATCCAAATAAGCAGCTCTGCTTGCTTATTAACTTATACAACAGAGCAACTGCTCATTTTCCTTCCCAACTTATTGAATTGCACATGCAACACCAGAGGGGGAACACCAGCCTCCCCGCACCAGCCTGACTAGGCTGTTCCCCCTCTCACTGATCAAATTTCTCACAACCTAAACCCCATTAAAGGTATAAAGCCAAACATCATTCAGTGTACCCAATCTCATCCAACCAAACTGTATCCATACCGTCACCTCACAATTCCCCTCACACCAACAAAACTATTCAGTTACCTAAACTACTAAAACAAACCGCTGCTCCCTCTCCAGTGCTAAAATAACAACCATAAACTCAAAGCCTAAT
The DNA here is from genome assembly GCF_019279795.1 of Protopterus annectens. NCBI lineage: Eukaryota > Metazoa > Chordata > Ceratodontiformes > Protopteridae > Protopterus > Protopterus annectens. Next base: position 385,446,702 of record NC_056749.1, read on the forward strand.
ATACCCGTACTCTTGTTACCCAACTACTGTACCAGTAAAATTTGTAATTACTCTTGAAATCTATACCCCAACTAGACAAGCAAATGCTAAACCCATTGGGACTTGAAAACCTGCAAAGGTAATAGCATACCCTCACAACATATTGCAGCCCATTACTGCCCAATGAAGTAATAACCACATAAAATCACTTTTAAATCCAATGTGACAGCAATCCTGTCATCACACTAATGCCCATATAGCCAAGCTGCTTACACCATACAAGGTCTTTACCAGTACAACCCCAAATGCATCACAACCATAAAATAAAGCCAGGCAAAATTAACCAAACACAATGTACACTAAAACTTGAAATTCCCACTGGCATCAGACACACCAAGTCAGTGAATAGCCCTCACCATCCAAAATGTGGTAAAATAATCCCATCCTATCTCCCGTAAAATGCAGTAACTCAAAGCTAAATCTAGCTCACTAGCCTGAACCGCCACCTAGCTCACTAGCCTGAACTGCTTATTCAGTGCAACCCATTAATCCTAACCAAACACAATGTACACTAAAACTTGAAATGCCCACTGGCATCAGACACACCAAGTCAGTGAATAGCCCTCACCATCCAAAATGTGGTAAAATAATCCCATACTATCTCCCGTAAAATGCAGTAACTCAAAGCTAAATCTTTCTACTCAGCGAGCCACCTAGCTCACTAGCCTGAACCGCTTATTCAGTGCAACCCATTAATCCTGACCAAGATAACCCCCCTTTACCAAAAACTCCCCTATAAACAAGCCCCTTCATCCTGCCAAAATCATGTAATCCTAATCATCATCTGACATGTCTCGGCTCACATAATATCTCCTTCAACAGTAACCATAACTTGGTATGCTACCATGGTAATCTGCCCACCTGACCCATTTCACAGAAGAGCCCAACTACCAATAAGACAGTGTGAAATTCAACCCTGATGCTTCACGCACAAAATAAGATAACAAAACAATCCCCAAGACAGACATTACCTTAAGCCTGGGGAAAGAAACACAACAATAACAAACAAACCACACCATATACAGATGCACTGCTGGAAATCCATGACTTCCATCTCAATGCTCCATCAGCCGAGACATTCCTCAGCATCCTCTCACAGCTGTCATGTGCACATTCCTTCAAACCACCAAATAATGCCCACTCAGCACGTCCCCATCTGTGACCTCAGTGTGATCTATAAAGAAAAAACTGTAAGTACTCCACACTCGCAAAATCAATATTTAATGATATTATGCACAACCAAAGGCATAGCTCTTCCATCAACTGTATGAAATGCTCACAGTACTGAATGTGAAACCCCCATGCAACTTAATGATATCTTAAACCAAAAATTCCCCATAAAGTTTCTTCCTAACGCACACATTCATGATATGACTGATACCCATGTGAAATAAACAAATTCATAACCTCAAATGGCCTCTTCTATAAATGAAATCATCACTTTACCCATCCCATGAGGTGTCTCAACAATGTTGTTACCCAATAATTAGTGCAGGAACTTTTTGACCCCTATCAAAGTAACCCATTTAAACTGGCTGACATGCAACTTCCATAGCCCATAACCCCCCCCCCCAAAAAAAACACGTTTGGTACAACACTGCCTTGCATATACAAGTGCTTTGCATATACAAGAATCACAAACACATCCTTAACCCACTACCAAACAAACTGGATGAGTGACTAAACTCCCCCTAGAGGTCTACCAACATCCTGCGAAGGACAATAATAGCAGTATGTGGAAATAGCTATTGACTTGGCTAGCCTACAAAACACTAAACCATTAACCTGAACCTGACATATTGTTAACAGCTGACATCTATCTTCCAACCTTCCATCCATCCAATGCCCATCCAAGCCACCAGCGAAATAATTCAAATGCTACTTCTGAAAAACTTAACCTGGTAGGTGACATTACCAGTACCTGCTTGAGGAACAAATGTCCCCAATGATACCACCATAAGACCAGACCTCAGCTTCCTGTCTGACAGAACACTCCACCAACCCTCAATGAACACTGTTTAAGCAATTGGATGGGTAACTAAATTCACGTCAAGAGCTCCACTCATTTGAAGGCAAGAGCCCTGGAGCCATTAGCTTAATAACTTCCTATGATCTTATGACTATTGTGATTCTAACCCTTTTGTGGGAATTCCACACTCCCCTTAAACAATCCCTAACACAATTGTACCCTTCCTCAAGTAACTTCCCTTACCTCCCCACTACCCAACTGCAGTAACTGCAAACAGGCCTTATTGTACCCGAAGTGGAATTACCCGTGACCTAAATGTGTTCCATTCACCTTACCTTACCATAACTGAACAATCTACTTTTCATCTACTTTTATAGTATCTGTCATATCCCCATAACCAACCCTATTCATCTGCTGCAAGGTCTAACCTGAGGAAAAAACACAAAGGCCACTCAATGGTAGGCTACCAAGTTATTAACCGCTGTCCAAGCAACCCACTTAAAATGACCGCCACACAACCTCAATAATGCATCTACCCAAAAGCCCCAATTGAAATGGTAACCGCACCTCATCTATCTATCCCTTTACCGAGCTGCATGAATGACTATAAATTCATCCAAGGATTCACCCATGTCCCTTGATGGACAGAAGGAACCGTATGCAGAATAAGAAATTGAAATCATCTAACCTACAACAAAACCTTAAAACCATTAACCTCATAGTTCCCTATGCTACTATGATAGTTATAATTCTGCCCCATCTGCAACACCAAAGTCTCCAAACACAGCCCCAGCCCTGCATTACCTTGACACAAACATACCACCCTCTGCAACCCCACTGTGCACAATTTTAACTAACAAAATCCCTACAAGAAGAATCCATTACCTTTCAAAAACATGTCGGGAGGGCACTGACCACTGCTCACTCAGCACCCACCCATCTCTGATGGCCTTGTGCACCACACACACAACTGGGACTCCATTGAAACAGCTACCATCACCTTTCGATCCCCTGTGCTTCAGCTCACCAAGCGATGCCCACTGAAATTCCATACCACCACAATCTGCAAAAGAAAAACAAATTAATCACTTTGCCTTTACAAATTGAACATATCTATGTGGCAAATGTTAACAACATAACTCTCCCCTTAATGTCTCCATAAGTTATCTTACAGATATGACCTGAGAGACAAAAAACAACAGAAGCTGATTAGTCATTATAATATTCATCTGTGTTTATTCACATGAATCAGCAGTGACAAATAGAGAATAAATGTGCTTGGATACAACTCTGTTATGTGTCTATAAACTGCATCATGTTATTTTTCCTTAGAATTAGAATTGGCCTGCAATATTCTTTTATGTAACAGTTCATTATTTTTAACATATAAAGTGAGGCAAGATGCACTTTGCCTAAATATGCTACATGTGTACTATCACTGTCTGCATAAAATTAAACCTAGAGCCTACCTGTAACTGAACATACAAAGATCAAGATGGAGAAACTGTATTTACAGTTTACACACTTCTGGCTTTACAATCCCCTTTAATCTGCTGTTAGTACATATATTAGAACCATTTAACTGTTTATAAGGTTAATTGTTGCTTTAATTTAGAAAAGTTATGTAAAATATAGTTATATGTCAACTGAAAGCTTCATTAGGTTAACGGCTGATTGGAATAACCCATTAATTCTGCTCAGCACTGATGACTGTTAATGCAATTGTCATAAAAAGTAGGAAGCAGAACCAAGAAGGGAGGAAAAGAGAAGAGCAACACAGTTTATTTAAATTATTTAGACTGGAATATGGTGGGTCATCCTAGAAACTACTCCAAGCCGAGCCTCAAGGCCACGAGCTGACATCACAGAGTGCACAACCGGCAAACAGAAGCCAACCAACTCTACAGGTTGCCTGCAAGCCATACCCCAGTCTCACTGGACAGACCACGCAAGCACCAAATTCGTCAACAAATGAGGACTAACTCCTCCTTTCGAGCTAACCGGCAAGTGAAAACTTTACTGACTAAGCATGATCCAGCTCAAAGCAAAACAGGAAAGCTTAAACTCCACTGTAACACATACCCGGTATAGGTAACTACCTCCACTTAAGCAGAATAAATGGAAGAGAGATTTTTTTTTTTTTCTAAACAGCCACACAGTGCTTGTATGTTGCTCTCAAGCCACATTCTCTGCACCTCCTTGACGATACCACTAGTAATGGTTTAAGGCCCACAGCACTAGTGTGCTTGCACAGGAGTGAATGTCATCCACAACTGTCACTAAACCCATGACAGATACCGTACACTCGATATGTATTTGAATCAAACGAGTTTCTACCACTCCTGTAATTACACAATTTCTATGCTTGTTGCCTTTTTAAACCTTATCAAATTCAGATACAGCCCTAATTCCTATTCCCTTTGAGATTCCTCATATCAAAACTTTGCACACTGTTAAAAATCATTACTTAGCTCTGTTGGAATTTTCTATGCCATTATGTAAACACAGCCTTTGACAAGAACAATGTATATCAGTTTATACATTTACAGAATATCCCCTCACCAGTGGAAGGAGTGCATAAAATATAAATAAGAAGCACTGGCTATAACTACAAGATATCCAGACAAGGAAATATCTGGCTGCCCCAAAAAAGGACTGGTGGTACCCCTAAATGTGAATGGCAGATTCCCGAGAAGACAAATTGTGTCAGCTCACCACCATTCCCCCAAAATAACTTGCTGTAGCAGAATATTGCAACAAAGCCCCATACATTACTTGCTCCTCCCCCTCTCAACTACAAATATAGGACACGTTCTGTAAATACTGCCTAAATTGTACAAAATACCCTTTAATAAAACACTTACTGTTCTAATCACCACTTCAAAATCCGCAAATAATGAAAGCACAATCACCAGTTTTGCTACCACACAATTCACATAATGCCAGACCACTGTTAACATTGTCTTGCGCATACGTGACGAAAGGCCATAACTCAGCAAGCCTCCTAACCCACAAAAAAACACTCCATCTCATCACACAGCTGAACCAGTGAAACATTGCCAAAATACCTGAAACTTACCCTGTCCATGCGACCGATTCTTAATAACGGGTGCCTTGTGACCTGTGAAAACACCTGAAACTGTAAACTCTGACTTTTTTTTTTTAAGAAGCAGCAAATTGACGATTAATTCACCCAGCTGAACAGCGAAGCCACACTGCTTCCCTTAATGGGAAGGCAAGGTTCTACAACCCAAATGAGCTGGAAAGCCATACCAGCAGCAAAATTACCGTGAAACTCCACCAACAAATTGCTGCTTCCTTTGTATCCACAACCAAATTCCAATGGCAGGCCCTACAACCTGCTACCCATGTTCCCATGTGCGTCTGCTTACGAGGCCCACTAACTGGCAACCAGAACTATAAGACAGCACTCCAAACCCTGCCCCTGACTGCAAATTAAATAATTCTATAAACATTGAAAGAAAAGGAAAACACTGCCTCACTCCCTCCTAAAGAATTAACAACAGGTCAATAAAACATAAACAATCTGGCAAATATATATCCCTAACCTTGCAAGTGCAGCCCTACTACACACACACACACACACACAAAACTGTAATGTAAATCCATACCTTACCACTATTAACCCAAGGCCTACCTCTACCCTTAAGTACCTACAGATCATCAAGGACGTAGTACTTGCTGTAGCAAGTTCACACCAAAATGTGACTCCTACCTCAGTTACACTTAACAAAACCCTCTAATCCCCTCCCTACCCTTACCTCATTTCCTCCTAAACATCCCTCCATCCCATTTAACCCTATCCTTCCCTTATTCTTAATTCCTGCTAATCACTGTATCTAGCACCACTTGAAGATGTCCCAGGACAAAAGGGTCTGTTCCAAACCTCATTTACCAAGTTCAGTCCTTCATGAATAATCTAGCCATCAATAAAAATATCGGTCCACTTTTAAATGTCTTTCTCTTATTAATATTTCTATAACAGAAAAGCTTTTTACTGTTTAAACAAACTGGCAATTTATTTTTATACCTAACTTACTACCCTTATTATAACATTGTTTAGCAGATGAATATTTGTATTTCCTGAAAGTTTTAACCTTCCTTCTGTTTGCACCTGATAGCTTAGTTAATGATCTATTCCACTATTAGGACAAACATATTTTAACTAAAAGTTTTAACTGTAATTCTTCAACTCTGGGATTGCTATACCTCAAAGTAGAGGATATACGCTAACATACTTCAGTCTCAAAATGAATATGCATTCTCCTTATTTACACTTAAATCACTGTTCTTATATTGCATATTGCAGATACAGTCCTCAGATATTCAGCAGACACTGATATTAGCGTTATTATATGGTGTTAAATGTTTATTTTATTTCTGGTTTTAAATGGGTTAAGTATTAATCACTCTGGATAACTTTCTGGTTCTGCTTGGAAAGAAATACAGACTCAATTCCGAAATGCACAGGGCTAATGTAATGGTACATTAGTTCTGTGTACTGGTGATTCCATTCCAAAATGTGCAGGTTTAGTCTGCTTGATCCTACCTTAGGACAACTAGAGTGATGCAAATTTAACTATTCCCTCCTTTTTTATACAGCCATACAACATTTGTAAGGTAATTCTTAGTCCATTACACTGTAGTAACATCTTGCAATGCTATGAGCAGTGCAATATATTAAAATTAAATTCTACATTTATAACAAAGATTGCACCTTCTGTGTCATATATTTAAGCATTAATAATGTGCTTGTTTTTGTTAATTTTCATTAATGCTTTACTTATTCACTGTCACCTATTTGCTATGCTTTGTATGTGTAATCTTTGTCAAAAGCCTGAATGGTTTTGGTTGTTTCTGACTTTATTGACAATATCTTTTTCTTTGTATTCCTAAGTGCATTTCTAATGTTTTATTGTTTTTGACATTAAGCCCTGGGTTATAGCTGAAAAGGATCCCTGGCGCAATTATTTTACCAGGTTAGCAAACTTTGAATGAATAAACAAATTAATAAATAAAGATGATACATTAGGAAGCAAATTACAAATAAAAAAATATATATGTAGATTAAATATAATATTAACTACAAGAAGTAGTGTAAGTTTTACAATTATTGGATATAACAAACATCCAGATCCAGCTTAGGATATGGCCATGAACATTTAATGCAATCTTCCCTAAGCTGCTTTCTACTCCATGGCTCTTTTTCTTGAATGTAAGTAGCTTGCATGGATTTAAATATTTGATTGTATAAAAAGTAAATCATCTTGAAGACCTCTCTAGTAGACTATTCTTGATTTGCTATAGCGAACTTTATTAATTCATGTATTATTGTCAGTCATACATTCTCTTTATTTATAAAGTGCAAACCAGCATTTAAGATGCCATGTTGCCTGACTTGATTGTGTGCTACTATCAAAATTTGAATCAGAATTATAGAATAGGTTCAAAATAATTTTCTCTTAAGAGTTTCTTAACCATCTCCAAGTTTTCAACACACAAAAAACTTGAGCATGATCCAAGAAAGGCATAACTTAAATAAAGCTGGTAAAAGTGATTTGCAAAAGAATGGTAAAACTTAAAATAGCCATGCAAGGAAAACATCTATATGGGCCAACAAAGATCAAAGCCACTACATCACTACTGATCATAATCTGCGTTAGGTTAGGTGTCATTTGAAATACAGTATTCTCTTTGTATAAGCCTAGAAATACAGCCATATTAAAGCAGGTTTCACAGTTTACATAAAGTTTCAATAAATCAGTGAAAATAACCTTCAGTCAAGAATACTGCTAACAGAATGTGCTGTACATTTCAGTAGAAACACTTCTTGTTTCTATGCTACAAGGCTTGGGAAACCAAGGTTAAGAAAGCATGCAATAGAGGGTTTTGGTATTATTAAGAAATACTTCAGGCACAGTCAGTGAATTCAGTAAGTTAGTTCAGCCTGACTTATAGAAAAGTTTAAATATCCAGCATTTCATAAAGTAAGTTAACTTTTGGACTGATATGCAAAAGGGTCTTTTGCAGTAGAGACACTCAAGCCTGAATACAGAAATCAGGTCAAATAGTCATACTATTCAGCAGAAAATGACTGTTTCAGTTGATATTATTCAGAAGAATCAGAATATACCTGCAAAAACTTTGGATACATTTATCAGCACTGTTATTATTAACCAGTACTCCAGAATTTCTGCAGACTGTAATTGAAGACAATATTTGGATATCTGATATTGCTAATATCTAATAAAGCCTTATTAACTGAACTACAACATTTGCAGAATTCATTCTGAAGACTACAAAAGACTTGGCCCTTAAAGGAGAGATTGGCACATGTTCAGTACAAGTTTGGGTAATTAACATATAAAGACTTTCATTCCAGTGTCATTTCAGTGGTTTCCAGTTAAATGCAGTATTCTACTACAGCCTTATCAATTATTTCACTCTGGAGTCACAGTAGTCCTAATCCACATCTCCTATGTCCAGAAATTATCCAAATAGAATTATTACATTGAAGTAAACTATGACACTGTGGATAATACCGAAACCTGTTTACTATACCAATGAACACAGTACTGAATCTCCATAGGATGCACCAAGATGTAACAAAATGCTGCACTATTGCCATAAACAAAACTGGTGCATGAAGTTTACTGAAAACATGTTGTCAAGATAGTGTTACAAAAATCATATGTAAGGATATGACTGTAAGAGGAAATATCAAGTTAAATGAAGCCTAATGTTCTAGTCAACCCATATAAGAGAGATGGGATGCTGAAGACCCCCTTTAAGATCATGCAATAGAGAATAAAGCAAATGAGATATTAAAATGTGTGAAAAATTCAAACCACAGACTTAAAATATAACTATACATTAAAATGAGGGAACAAAATACAAGAGGTGCAGGCAAATGTTAACATAAAGCAAAAGAGATGCAGCTCTGTCAACATAAATATGGCAAGCTGCACAGAAAACATCATAGTGATGGAAACTATACTATGGAAAAGTATACTGTCCGACAGATTCACTGCCAACTTTACCCCTCCCCACCAAAGGACCAATCACAATACCAGGCACCCAGTATTACCGCTGCACAGGTTAAAACAGCACTGTCCAACGCCAAGAATACAGCTTCTATGAGAGTTGACAATATCCCTGGCTGTGTTCTGTATGAACTACAGAGTGAACTGCACCTCACCTGTGTGCCCTGTTCAGTCACAGCTTCACCTCAGGCTTTGTCCGTACCGAATGACACACTGCTATATTCATCCCTCTACACAAAGGATGAGTGACTACAGACCCTGGGAACTATTGTCCCATTAGCCTGGCAAGTCTGATATGCAAAACTATGGAACACATCATCATGGACCTAATAAACAAGGATATAGGGGAATCTCCAAACTCTGGATCTCACACAGTTCAGTTTTGTGAAGGGTAGATCATGCTTGCTCAACTTGGTTGACTTCTTTGAGTGAGTCACCAGAGCTGTGGATGAAGGCAAGGTGGTTCATACAACCTACCTTGATCTGGCCAAGGCCTTTGATACCATTCCCCACTCAGGAATCATAGAAAAACTCACTAAGCTAGTCATCAACCCTTATATCACTAGGTGGGTTGAAAACTGGCTCACAGATAGAACCCACAGTGTGAAAGTAGCTGACTCCCAGTCAGACTGCTGACCAGTCATGAGTAGAGTCCCACAGGGATCGGTCCTAGGTCCTCTCCTGTTTGGCATCTACTTGTCAGAAGTCCAGGCCAACATGAAGGTACTCTGGCTGACAAATTCACAGACGATTGCAAGTTGGGAGCCATTATTAACTCCCCAAGTGATGTTGACATCTTACAGAAAGGCCTCGAAGAGACCAACAACTGGTGTCAGACCATGGCCTTAAGCTCAACCCCCAAAAAAGTGCTGTCATCCCCTTTGGGAAAAACCCAGTTCCTATGAATTACCACATCAATGGTAGTCCACTGAACACAGAAGGCATTATAAGAGATCTGGGAACACAGGTTGACAGCAACCTCTCTTTTGACTACCACATTGCCACTGTGGTCAGAAAGTCCTTCTATGTGGCACATCTCATTACTAAGGGTTTTGCATCCAGGAAGAAAGAGGTCATTGTCTCCCTCTACTTTTTCCTCATTAGGGCAATCATCAAGTACAGTGCCCCATTTGGCATGTACCTCACTAGACACCTGCAACAAGTGGAGAGGCTGCAAAAGTACCTCACAAAGAGGATCCTAGGCCTTAACCACTTGTCCTATATGGACAGACTCAAAAAACTCCAACTATTCTCTGTCTCATATCGCCTACTTAGAGGTGATCTCTGCTTGACTTACAAAGCCATGTCTGATCCAGCTCTGTTAGAAATGCTACATCTAAAGAAATCCCAATCCCTCTGCAGCACACACTCCAGAGACCTCAACCTCATTACCACAATCAGCAAAATGTGCTGGAGGGACAGGTTCATATCCCAGAAACTGCCCATGCTATGGAATAAACTTCCCATACATGTCAAACAGAGCACCTCACTGGCCCTCTTCAAGAGCAATCTTGATGAGTGAATGGGAAATAGAAAATTCACCCCGGGGATTACTCCAGTTTCCCTACTCGACAGAGGCACTGGGAACTAAGGTTGGGTGGCACGATGCCAGGGTAATCCTATGTGCTAGGCTTGTAAAGGCTCTAGGGCCATTAGCTTAGTACACACCTTTGAACCTATAAATGCATCCGAAAGGTCAAGGAAGGTTGATGAGAGTAGAAGGTTATTGTCAAGATGTGAGTTAATAGCGTTAAGAAATGTGACCAAAGCAGTTGTTATACTATGACTTGATTAGAAACTGTACTGTGCTGTATAGGTTAATTATTTTCAAGGAGGTACTTGAGTAGCTGAGAGGGGCACATCATGCCAGTATTTTTAATAGCGTAGGCAGAAAAGCTCTGTAATTACGTAATTGATTTGAAATGCCTACCTTGAGTAGAGATATGATAAAAGTCTGGTTCCATATGCTATAGACATAATATTCTTGTAAGGATTTGCAAGTGAGTATAGAGACTGGATAGGCTAGGACCTCTGTTGATAAACTGAGCTATTTTGCAGGAATATTGTCTGTTGCTAGTGTAGCTGGCTTTTGTCTTAGTAGCAGTTTTTTTTAATTGCTGTTATAAGGACTAGTTTAAGAGTGTGGGTAGAATATTTTAAGTGGGCTGTGGCTAATGGTGTTGGTAGAAAAGTTTTCAATCAGTCATGAAGCTGTGTTAATGAAATGGGAATTAAAGGTGGCTGCTACTTTTTTATTACTCTCATGAGGCATTGGGCTAGGCTTAGAAGGTCTTCATAGTTTTAGGAATTTGTTGAATGATATACAGAAACTTTGGGGTGTTATGGTGCTTATTTTGTAGGCTAAACTAATAGTTGGGTAGAATTTGATTACAAAGTGAACTTTCTTTGGGGGCCATCATAGTTATCATTAATACTGAGAAAAATGCTGCAAAGTTATACCAGAAAGTATAGTATCTGGAGTTCAGAGTGACAAAATGAGCCTGGTTTGAAATACAAAAAACAGTGACCTGAAGCAAAGTTAGATGGACCACTGGTTTATGTGGGATGGGATAATTAAAAAACACAAAATAAGATAGCCAGCTCTGCTTTCAAATTTGACATTATTCTAAAGAAATAATTTGGTAATAAATGTAGACTTGGATTCTAAGAGATGACATAGAAAAACTGAAGTTTTACACCATGAAGTAAAATGCCTGGAGTTCATAGCCATAGTCAGATGAGACTGAAATATACTATCAGCAATTAGAATGACCTGCAGCAAAACTGGATACACCTGCAGATCCATGGGGAAGAGATGACGTAGAACTTGTAGTATAGTAGTCAGCTGTCTAGTTCAAGCTGTAATTTTAACCAAGAGTATGACTGCAAAACAGTGACCAAAGTGCCATAACACTGAAAGCTTAACTAAGGCATAGAATGTACAAAATAATCTAGCTTGACATTTATCATTGCTGTGACAATGATGTGCTGCCAGCCATGCCAGGAGAAGTTGGGCAGTGGATGTATGCCTTGTGCAAGCACAGCTAGCTGGAATTTTGTAAATAATTATATGTCATTTACATATCAAACTGATTTGTACAGGTGCTTGTTCTGAAAATGTATTTGTGTGGTTTGCTTGGTTTCCGCGGTGGTATGGCGGTAGCGTTGTTACATCACAGCAAGAGGTTCTCCCATTCGATTCTCGGCTTGGCTTGGGAGGGCCTTCTGTGTGGAGTCTGTATGTCCTCCCCACTGTTGGGTAGCGTTCGAAAGACATGCGTGCATAAATGGGCGTTCCTTCTTTGAAAGTTGGGCATCGAGCTGGCACCTCGGCGTTTCATAAAAATCTACTGCCAATCATTAGTGGACCAGAGTTCCACTGTGGCGACCCCTTACCAGGAAAAAGCCGAAAGACAAACAACAACTTGTGTTAAAATGTATCAACAGTGCACTGCTGGAATGAAAAGAAATGTACATGTATTATTGTAACTGAATTAAATATATATTTTAATAGACGATACTGGGACAGCAGAGGTTAACCAGCTAGCTTACTTTAAGAAAAATAAGGGAAATGTAAATGAGCTGTTAAACCATTAAAATGACACCCACAGTGTTGTACAGGACTGGAGACAGTGGGTTTGGAAGAAATCTTTGTTCATTAATAATTCATTCAGTAAAAAGAGGAAAAGCCCCAGGCAGTGCCATAAACATTTAGATGTGTATTGTATCCCTCTATGGAAAATTCCTGTCTCAACTTCAAAGGTGGAAATACTGTGAGAACCTAGAGTCAGGTGACCAGATGAGCATATTCTGCAATCCATATTAGATATTATATTTTACATGGAGTAATCTCTGAGTATTGAGTATTCTGTTTTGGGGAACCTGACCAGAAAGACTGCTCCTGTATTGCACTGTGGCCTGCTCTGTCAAGCATGTTATTAGGGAATAGTAATTCTATTAGATTCAGTCAGGAATGTCGTGAAGCTTAGTTTAGAGATTGTTTTTCTTTATTTATATGAGTCTGTCCATCAATGTTATTTTCAATATTTCCTTTGAACTCTGTGGTTAACTGTAATTATACCATGATCCCCCCAAAACGTGCACGCTGATTGGCCAGCGTGCCCGTTGTAAATCGAGTTATACTAATGGAAAAAGGTCCGGTCGCCCGGACTTTTTTCCATTAGTATAACTCGATTTTTTAAAACACTGTCTCGCTATGTTAAATGGGTTTAACATAGCAAGACAGCTTTAAAATAAGCAACGGAGATCTCCGTTGCTTATTTTAAAGCTGTCTCGCTATGTTAAACCCATTTAACATAGCGAGACAGTGTTTTAAAAAAAAGCAACGGAGAAAGCAAGATCTCCGTTGCTTTTTTTAGTGTTTCGCTATGTTAAATGAGTTTAACATAGCGAGACAGTTTTAAAATAAGCAACGGAGATGTCCGTTGCTTATTTTAAAACTGTCTCGCTATGTTAAACTCATTTAACATAGCAAAACACTAAAAAAAAGCAACGGAGATCTTGCTTTCTCCGTTGCTTTTGCTACAACTCTGATGTACTGCGCGAGCGCAGTACATCAGAACAGCCGGATGCCAGACATCTGCGGAAGGGCAGTAAACAGGCATTATACTATGCCATTATTTAAGAAAAGTAATAGTTTCTTTTCTTAAATAATGTCATGGTATAATAGCAATAACCCACTTCTGGGTGTGAGTAATGCTAAATTTACCCACGGTTGGCTTTGTTTGGTCGCTCGGGCTTACCCCTCGGGACCAAACCACGCCAACCGTGGGTAAATTTAGCATTACCCACACCCAGGCGTGGGTTATTGCTATAATATACATTTTAAACAGGACAAACCTTCCAGGAACTGCTAAAGCAATTAACTGAACAAACAAAACAAGCAAACACACAAGTTGAGCTGATACCGCGGTGAGGAGGTCCCACAGTAAGAATAAAATAAGTAAAAAACTTTAATCACAACGTGCAGAATATAAATAATAAAATGAAATAAAACAACAGGAGATAAGCACTTTTGGTGTTTACCTTCACCAGATCTTAATAGAGACCACAACATGTTCAGTTTTAAAAAGAGTCCCAGTATTGCTTCAGCCAGTAAAATTATCTCCTTAATTTCTTCCCTTTCAACAGGGGTGTTAAAGACACCTTGTCATTTAATCCAGGCAGTTTATCTGCCTACAAATCCACTATCCAATGTTCTTCAATCGACTCAGTTCTGTTTGTCAGATCTCCACCTCTTAAGTTTTCAGGAGCAATTTTAAATACCATAAAGCAAAAACTATGTCCAGCATGAATTGAAATATGCTGAAATAAGGCATTACTTCAATTACAAAGCCTAATGTCACTGAGATGTTGCAATATCCATTCTTTGAGTGATCTGTTTTTCTTGACAGCATAAAAACTGCAGCGTGAGTCACATTCAGAAATGTATATCACATTCTTTGTGGAGCAATGTGCATAAGTCCTTAGATGAAAAATTCTTTCATTTAGGGAGTGCTGAAAATAATTCTTAGAATTAATATAACTACAGGTTTTGCATTTCCTGCAAGGAAAAGTAACAGTTCACATTGACGTTGAGACAGTCTTATTAAAACTCCCATCCCTGTATATTAGTCTTTTCAGATTTTTCTTGTTCCTGAAACAAAACCTGGGTTTTTCACCCACAATATCTTTGATGCTATTGTCTGCAGTAAGAATCTTCTAGTTACTTCTTACAATCTGACAGACATGTCTAATATCATTGCTGTGTATAAGAGAACATCTTAGGCCTTCTGCAGACATTCAAAACATCCCCAGACATCCTTTTTTCACCCCTTTCCATAAAATATGGTCGGCCACTAGTATGCCATTAGGCTTCAGTTTCCAACATTGTTTCATGTATTTCTCTTTGCTTATAGCCTCAACTTACAAAATATCCCTTCAGGCATTGTCTCATTCTCAATCTCGCTCACTGGTGCATATCTTGGAAGTTCTAAGAAAGTGTCTTTTGACAAGATGTGGAAACACATGCTTATGGTGTATATTTGTCCTATGCACAAAGTGATTCCTCCAATGATTCTTTCTATATATATATAAGTATCAAGCTTCCCTTCAGGTCCTTTACATAAAATCAAATCCAAGAAGCTTATCTCTTCCATGAAGCTGTGAACTTCGACTCAAGGAACAAGGTGGTCGTATTTAAATAATCAGTAAAGTCCATCAATTGTCCTTCACTACCTTGCCAGAGGAAAAAATATATCATCCACAAATCTCTTGTAGTATGATGTATATCCTCTCCAAGAATTGGTCTCACAGAACACATAGTCACATTCCCATTTGGCCATCACTATATTAGAATAACTGTTGGCACATGAAGTGCCTATCGCAACCCCACATCTCTGTAGATAGTATTTATTCCCATACATAAAAATGTTGTTTTCCAAGATTATCTCTAACAAGGAGCATATCAGATGAACTGTATTATTGTCAAAGGCTGTTTTTTGCCTAAAAAATTGTCTGATTCAATCCCAAAGTCATTAGGTATAACCATGAATAAACTTTTAACATGCATAGTAACCATCTGAACATTCATAATTTCTCCAACAGACCAGATATAATGAGAAAGAGTCTTAAGAAATTGTGAAGTGTCTGTCAGTACCGTAGTGGCTTTGGGTAGTAGCTTTCAATTTCTGTTCGACAAAGATGGACACAAGTTCTGTTGCCCATCCTCCTCCACATACTATGAGTCACATGGGTGGGTTGTTAATATCTTTATGAATCTTTGTGAGGCCATTAATTATGTGTATAAGAGAATGTGATATCACTAAAAACTCATAGAGCTCTTTGGAGATGACACATATCATAAGCAGATCATATAAATTGTCTCTTATCTGAAATGTAATGTTATTAATCTCCCATTTATGTAACTCCTTATAGGTTTTACCATCCTGTAACATACAGATCATCTTCTCACGATACACAGGTCTATCCATGATTACTATGCATCCTCCTTTATCAGACGGTTAAATAATAATGTTGTCATTACTCATTCTTTCAATGTTTCTTTTTCTGCATAACCCTGGCCACTCCTGAAAACCTTGTTGTTTGGTCAACATTACCATTTGTATTAATATTAACTTCATTCAGCATAATTGGATATCCTTTTAAGAGCCTTATAGTAACTGACTGATGGCAGTGAATCTACCTTGTAGTCTGGGCAAAGTTTGGTAGAGTGGGTAATCTGTGCCAGCCTTTTCCAGGTGTGTGTGTGTGTGTGTGTGTGTGTGTGTGTGTGTGTGTGTGTGTGTGTGTGTGTGTGTGTGTGTGTGTGTCTGTGTGTGTCTGTGTGTGTGTGTGTGTGTGTGTGTGTGTGTGTGTGTGTGTGTGTGTGCACGCGCGTGTGCGCTCGCATGTGTGTGTGTGTGTGTGTGTGTGTGTGTGTGTGTGTGTGTGTGTGTGTGTGTGTGTTTGTGTGTGTGAGACTCATATCTCTCAACTGTACAGATTTCCACAGAACGTTCAAATTTTTGCTTCACATTTTTGGTCCATTTTTTATAAAATTGTGGTTTGTTGGCAAATTAGTGGCAAATCATTAAAGACTGAAGTTAGAAAATAATAACAGGTATTAGAGTTTCAGACTTCATACCCGTCAGAAAATTCATGCTAATGCAAAACCTGTTATTCTATCAACTTTCTAAGTTTGTAAGAGCAATATTTAAAAATTGCCCCTATTTTTGGGCCTTTGTCCCACTTTTATTTATGGCTTTGTCCAGATTTCTTGCTCTAAGAATTTGAGAGATATGGTGTGTGTGTGTGTGTGTGTGTGTGTGTGTGTGTGTGTGTGTGTGTGTGTGTGTGTGTGTGTGTGTGTGTGTGAAAATTAAATCTCAGAGAGTGTGTGTGTCAGCTACTTAGGGCAGGGATATGAAGCACTGGTTTCACAGTGACAGTGGAGAGCCTTATTGGGGACCTGGGGAGAGGTAGATAGGGAAACACAGAGCCCACACTGAGTGTGTGCACTGTGTGCTCTTAGGGGAAATATTGACTGATGCAGAGAGGTCTGCATTTAGAAACACTGAGTGTATTCATTTGTATTCCAAGTGTACGTACCTCTCAAGTGACAGTCATGAGCATTCAGACTCCTTGATTACTGGCCCGGTGTGCGGACATCACAATTGCTACAAAGATGGAATTTATTTACACGTGCAAACTTTCAGCACAGTCTTGTACAGTCAAAGAAAAGCACCAAAAAGCATTAAGAAACTGCAGTTTTATTCCAGAAACTATAATTGCCAGAGTCCAAAACAGTAAAGTAAGTTGAAGTTGAAATATGGTACTAATAGTGATTACTGTGGCATAAAGTAAATATGCACGAGTCAACAGAAGCATGGAGTAGGGGATGAGATATAACACACATTTTTAAAGAGGAATATGCTAAAGAGAAAATGTGTACAAAAGAGAATGTGAAAAACAGTTTGGATAAATGAAAGCACGGCATAAAGCTTATACTTCACACTGGAGGAATCTTGACTATTACACTTGCCAAAAATAATTACAAAGAACTTGCAAGGGTGCTAACAAATGCCATCTCCAAGGGCAGCTTGCAATAAAAGACAGTGCTTTAGTATTAAAACTTGAAATTCATGTTAAAACCTTTTTTTAAGTATGTAGGACACCCAAACTGTATCACTAAAGCATGTTTAAAGTTTAAGACATGGCTATGGAAACACGACAATGAGACAATTATCTTTAATTGCTCTGAGCAAAATGCTAAAGAGAAGAGTGATTCACACAGGCATAGTCAGCTGCCTTGTGCACACTTACCAACCACCGACAGTGCAGAGACAAACTACAGACACTTAGCTGCAAGCAAATAAAGGACAGTGTATGGGCAAGGAGACAGACCAATATAAAATGAACTTACAACTAAGTATTCTATTTAACTAAATAATTTACAAAATATCATTTAACCTTCACTGTACTAATGCTAAAGAGGTCCAATGAGGGGAAGTGCATAAAAGAACAATAATGAAATAAAGTATTTCAAAAATAATAGCAGCCTAAACAGTGATGTGTCCATTAACAGGTAGTTTAACAAATGCACAAGCTGAACTACAGGCAAAACTCCCAACAAATAAGTATAACCTAACCTACTAGAAAAAGAACACAGCAGCTTAAGGATTTGGATGCCAGGATCTTCTTCTACTTCTTCTTCCGGCTTTTCCCGGTTAGGGGTAGCCACAGTGGATCACCTGTCCGCTCATGATTGGCAATGGAGTTTTACAGTGTTGAGTTGCCAGCCCAGCGCCCAACCTTCCACAGAAGGCATACACATGCACGCACTCACACCTAGGGCCAATTTAGAGTGTCCAATCTACCTACAGCATGTCTTTGGGATGTGGGAGGAAACTGGAGCACCTGGAGGAAACCCACACAACCATAGGCAGGACATGCAGACTCTGCACAGAAGGCACCCCAGCCGAGGATCGAACCGGAGAACCTCTTGCTGTGAGGCGGCAATGCTAACTGCTGCACCACTGTGGCTGCCCAAGGAATTGGATGCCAGGATAAAGATATAAAAAAGGCTTCTATAAGTGATGCAGTAGTATCGGTAAGGTAAAAATAAGACTACCTAAGATGGTTGGATAACTAACCAGACCAAATGATAGAAACCATACATTTTTAGAATTTTAATAAACTAACAGCATACAGCCAAGAAAGGAAGAAATGACTGAATGGGCTAATTTTTACATACAGATATATATTTTATGACAAGTTTGAATGCAAATGGTTTTCAAAGTAACCTTGGCTTTTTCTGATCAATTATTTGAGATTTGCTACTGTCCAAGGAAAACCACAGTTTTTCTGGAAAGAACAGTTAAAAGGAAAAAATGTGATCTTGCTAAATTATATTGAATAGGAATGTTTAGGGAAACATAATCTGATAGTTTTACAAAGTAAAGTCTGCTTTATCCTTGGTAATTTTAAGCATTGTTATTCTATCTTGAAATTTTAATCGTTTGATGCAAACTAGTCTAGGAGAATCAGAAGCAAACTCCGTGCAAAAGTCTCTGTGTGCCCTTTATTTTATGAAAACTTATGTTCCCTTTTGTTCTTCAATACGTTTGAATTCATGGTCATGAATAAAATATAGCAGATTGATGATGTTATTTTTCAGGAAAATCTCCGTTAAGAATATTTTTAAATGTATTTCTTGCTTCCAGGTCAGTCGGTCTTTCAATGATTCAGTTTCTTTGCAGGTAAATTTTGGATGTAGCAATAGAAATTTTTTATCAGAGCAGGACTCATGGAAACAAATTCAGCTGAATATGAGTTATGCAGACATTTAATCCTGTGCTACCTACAATGGCTGTTATGCTTCCTTTGGTACAGTGAAATGATGATTATTAACAGAAGATTTTGAAACAGGTAATGTTCTTTCTTCCTTTTCTGAGATTTTATGCATTTTAAGTTTAGCTTTTTCATTGGTGTTGAAACTAAAACACACATTTGTCTTTGAACATTAAGATTCTATCTCCTCTATAAAAATATCCAGCAAATCAGGAAGACACTGGCAACATTATCTCAGTGTGAACACCATCTTGGAATTCCTGTTTATGCAAATGTTGAACTATTACAGCTATAGTCTTCCAATTAGCACTTTTGTAGTGGTATTTCACTTAAGATATTTCTCTGTGATAAAAATAATTGCTACACAATGGTTCATGCACAGGGATGGAATTGCATATCATCAATTGTAGTGTGCTCATCACTACTTTTGTGTAACGTGCTAAATTTACTTTACCTGGGAAGTATCTGCCAGGTCACAGTCTGTAAGGTGATCTTCAAGGTGATTTTTGAAAGCACAATGTTATCTTCATCAAGCAATTACGCCAGACCTCACCAATGCCTTGCAGAATGATTGTTCACTACTATTGGATATAATTACAGCTAGGATTACAAAGTCATAGGGAAAACACAGGTGACAGCTGACGTCAGTGTTGGTCATGGATATGGAAGACTTATGATGGAACAGTAATATAATGGCTAAAGCAAGGCAAATTACAAGTATGAAAGCTTTCAGAGCAAATTCAGTTCATGTTGGGTTAGTCATTTTATCTACTGTTGTGTATACCACTAAAGGTGGCTTTCAAGTGAGAATACTTCATTTCATTGAGTAAGTCACCATGTTTTTATGGTTGTAGTCCTGTCTACATTCCACTGGGTGAGGATACAGCTGTACATATAAGATACTGATGTAAACAGACATAAATAGAATCAGTGATGCACACATCCTTTATTCCCTGGATATCCAGTTCAGACACAGAATTCTGTAAGTGTCAGTGTTGGCCTATTCTGACCTATGCCAGGGACCCATGCTAACAGTGGAAGGGGTGTACGTGCCCATGTTGGCCACTGTATGACCAACATAAAGCACAGCAGTTCAGGATCAATAAGCTACCGGCCTGCCGGTGTCCAGTTGTCCAGCTTGATTTACCTGGAATAGCTGTGCTAAGCGAAAACTGGATCTAAAACCTATCAACCTGCCAAACATAGTGAATTAGTGATAGATTCATGACTTAAACAGAACATGCTGGAGAGACACATATGTGTCTCAGAGTCTGTCCCTCCTGTGGAACAGGCTTCCCATCCATGTGAAGCTGAGTTTCCCTGTTACCCAGTTTAAGTGTAACCTAGACCAGTGGATGGGGAATAAGAAATTTACACTGAGCCTGGCACCCATGTCCATTATGGACAGAGGTAGTGTATAAATACCTGCCCCTCAGTGTCCTATTTGGATACAGGAAATCATTATTCTTTCAGGAAAACTTGGCTGGGCTTACAAAGGCCCACTGGGTAGTTAGCCGAGTAGCAATATATGAATCTATGAATCTATAAATAGAGGGGTGGCAACAGGTACAAATTCAGCTAGGTATGCCTCAGAACAATAGAACTAAGTGTCATGATTGGAGATGTTTAGAATCCAGTCACTGACCAGCACTAGATTTTTAGTAGGTCTAATCCAAATTTGATAAGATGAGAAGGCAGGAAGTCTGACTTTGCCTAAATATACACTATGGGGGTAGAAAATGCACTAATAAGAAAATGCATTGCAGAGAAAAGAGGTATATGCAATCCCTGGTGAAACAGGCAGAATTGTGTATCATCACCTCCCAGATTAAAATATATTGGATCTCCCTTAAGTTCCATCAATTATATAACTAATGGCCAAAGTCAGTTACAGTCTGGTTAAAATGTGGCATAATTTACAGTGAATGCAGGATGCTGCTCAGGTCTAGTCTTTCTCAGACTTTTCATACTTATGTAGAGGCCATGCCTAGCTTCATCTCCTATAGCATGGAGTGCTTATGATTGTTCCTGTCAGTGCATATGCAACTTTCAGTTAGTGATTTAAGGGCCTTCATGATAGCCCAAATCCAAGCATCTGAAGGACAACTCACTGTTACTCTGTCTTTAATAAACCTAATGAATACAACATCTATGTGTCTCACAATTGATTCATCTATGACAAAGACATTGCCTTGGACAACAACATGCTGAGATGGCATTAGAGGCTTTGACGTACCATTCGTGTAACCCTTATTTGTGATAGAAGCAGGTGCGTGTGTGTGTGTGTGTGTGTGTGTGTGTGTGTGTGTGTGTGTGTGTGTGTGTGTGTGTGTGTGTGTGTGTGTGTTTTTATGTAGTGTGTTTAGTGATTGTGGAAGCAGATATAGAGGTGGAGATTAGAATACTTTGCTGATGTTATATCAGTCTGTATGATCCACAGGAGACTTTAGGAAGTATTTATTCAGTGTCTCCACATGTGGGTTTTACTCCAGAGTTGGGTTATTGTGGTAGGAGTAAAATCTATATAGAGAGTAGGAGTATGCTGTACACTGACATTCTTTATGAAGAGGCTGGCCGCCAGTTTGAAAAAAATAGGCACACTTCTCACAGATTGGTCTATTTGGAGGGTAACTGTAAATAATTGTCAGTGTGGGTAAATACTGGTGCAAGGTTCCTAGTGCTAGCAAGGTAGCAACAGGTGAAGTTAGGGCAAACTATGGTTCCATGGTGGCTAGATTTGATATAGAACAAGGGAAGGTAGGTATTCTATACCTGAAAAGAGGAGTAGGAGGGATAGACTTATGCAACTTTTGGTTTCTTTCAGAGGGAGTGGGGGGGATACAACAAGAATGACTTACAGCAATTGAGATCAAAGATACACAATACAAATATCTTTTCTTAACAACAGAATCCCTGTAACCAAAAAAGAATCCCAGAAAACTGGCTTTACAATGGTAACATAGGTTCATAGGTGTGTACTAGGCTAATGGCCCTGGGGCCTATGTAAGCCTAGCCAATAGGAATCCCTAGTATCATGTCAACAGATGTTAGTTCCCATTGCCTCTATCTAGCAGGGCAGCTGAGGTGATCCCTGGGGTGAATTTTCTATTTCCCATCCACTCGTCAAGATTTCTTTTAAAGAGGGCCAGAGAGGAGCTTTGCTTGATGTGGATAGGGAGTCTGTTCCAGAGCATGGGCAGTCTCTGGGCAAGGAACCTATTCCTTCAGCATGTTCTATTTAATGTGGTAACAAGACTGAGGTCCCTGGAGCATGTGGCATGGAGGGATTGGGCTTTTTTTAGAGGATACAAGATACCAGAGTACCAGGGATCCCAACAGAATCTCAAAGAGCTAATTATAGAAGGATACCAGAAGAAAGAACCAGAGTACTAAACCTTGCAGTCAAGCTACTGACACTTAAAACAGTGTAACATGAGCAGATAAAATCCAGTTTATTAGACACAGAGCAATATGAAGCTATATGTCACAACAGCATTCCAGAATATTTCAAAAAGTGGGCTCAGGCACCTTAACAATCAGAGAAGAGGCAGGTATGGACAGAATTTAAAAAAAAGCTCACGCATCACTGTAGTCAGAATGTGTGCAAAGTAATGCAATCTAATATAACAGGCATGCAAGCATCACGCTGCAGCTGGTGAAAAAGTATGGAATGCCATGCTGGTTATCCTAAAGCAGAGTAACTTGAAAGACACAGTCTATGTACAAGCAGTTTAAAAGACCATATACACAGTACTTAAAGTATATTACTTACAAGCATTTATTTATTTTGTGTCCAGAATGTAATATATAGAACTGGTTTCATTAAAATATTTGTCACTTCAGCAATGAACAAAGACTTTTAGTATAAATGCAGTTACTTCCAAAGAATGTCTTAAATACTACAAATTATAATGAAAATTATTAAAATTATACAGAGATCTAGACATGATTTTTTTTTTTGGCATCTTTGCCTTGTCCTTTAAAAGAAAGTAGCATTTACATATTTGGTTCCTCATTAATATGTTAAAAAATGAATTCTTGTTTTCATTTTTATCACTACAGTTTACTCTTTTTGGACTTTCTTCTCAGCAGTTGTCACCTTCCCAGACCTACAGTCTGTAAATCGGACTGCCTAGTCACCACGTGTTACAGGTCAAATTCCTCAGTGATTTGTCACCCAAACTATTAGCTTCCTCTCTCTGTTTATGTAAGCATGCATTTTCTGAAGGATATGAAGTATAAAACTCAAATATATGTATGTCATTATTCAGGGACTTCAATCCACAGTGATTTGACAGAGAAAAACACAAATTTTTCAATGAACAGATGAAAAATACAAGCCAAAAATCTGGACAATGTGTGAAATTCTGGCCAGTTGAGAGGTACACCACTCACGCAAACTATACTTAACCATTACACCACTCACATGAACAGCACTTAACTATTACACCACTCACGCAAACTACACTTAACCATTATACCGCTCACATGAACAGCACTTAACTATTATACCACTCACACAAACTACACTTAACCATTACACTACTGACATGAACAGCACTCTACTATTATACTACTCACGCAAACTACACTTAACCATTACAGCACTCACATGAACAGCACTTAACTATTACACCACTCACGCAAACTACACTTAACCATTACACTACTGACATGAACAGCACTCTACTATTATACTACTCACGCAAACTACACTTAACCATTACACCACTCACATGAACAGCACTTAACTATTACACCACTCACGCAAACAACACTTAATAATTACACCACTCACATTCTTCTTGACAGAAATGAATTTGCACATTTTGCGTGCATCAACTACCATGTTTCCCATGGTTATTACCTGCACATATTAAAAGAAAACATTTAACTAGGTGAAATAAACAAAATGACTTTCAATACAAATAGAAAATGATGAATTAATTTCTATTTAATCCTGAGTCATACCATTCTTACAGTTTTATAGGCAATTACTAGGTGAGTTGCCATTGCAGGCCACGTTAAGCCAAGTCAGTATCTCAAAGGTGAGACTCAAACCCTATATCTTGTACTTGCAAGGTAAATACCTTAAGCATTATAACAAACTTATACTCAGAGTTTAATAACACAATGGGCCTGTAATTTTGAACAAAATTAGTGTCTTTTCCTGGATCTTGAAATGGGTTTGTTAAAAGAACATTGTGTGAATGTATTAAATATGATATAATTTCTTCGTGAAATCATTTACAAAATGTGAATGGGAGGACCATCAGGGTCCTTAGCTTTATTATGGAGCGCTTCATTAATTACATTTTAATAGTTTCCACTGATAAAATTGAGGAAATTAAATAGTATGTACATTATTATTCCTTAACATTATTTATCTCTTGAGATGATGATGATGGAATTTTTATACACCCCAGAAAAATAGGAGAGAAAGACTTCAATTATTTTGTCTTTATTTGATATCAGCCCCATTGCTGTCCTTATTGTACTTATATTACTAGGATGGTAATCAGGAAATAGTTTCCTTCCTCATAATACTTATATTTTTATGCTGGATTGAGGTAGCTTTAAAATGTGGAATGGAAAGTTGTTGACTCCCTTTTGATATCACTTGTCTCTTAGCAATGCATTTTTTTCATAATTAACCTCCACATGTTTTTCAATTAATTTTAGTTGATTGAACAACAACCCCATTTTTTTCTTTTTACTGTAGCCATTTTGAAGACTGAGGTAAAATACCATAAGTTTTGAATGAGGACCATAGAATTCAAAAATAATCTATATATTATTATATTATTATTTTTTCAAATTTTCTTAATTTCCATTTTAGATTCTCCCTTAAATGATTCTAGAATGTCATAACTGAATCTGGAATTGTTCTAAAATCAGATGTTTACTGAAGTTCATTTTCAGTAATATAGGTGAATGATTCGATATAATATATAGAGTTATCTTCATATTCTTTACCATAAGAATGATAGATTCTGAGAGAAAAAAACAATCTAATCTGGATTTTTTTTTATTTTTATTCTTGAGATCCAGATGAGTAAAGTCTGATTGTTTGCTGCCGAATTGTGTGACATTCTCAATCCACAAAAAGTCTATCAGTTGAAAAAAAGTAAAAAAAATCTACCATTTTAACATAAGTCCCTTGTAGTGGTTAATGTTTTGCAAAACAAATGAATACTAAAACCCTTTGTAAGCAATATATTAGGTAAGTTAAAGTTAACTATTGCATCTTTAAGGTCAGGTAAAATTCTCCACAATTAATAAATAGTACATAAATTGACTTAAAAACCAATTAAGTTATTCTCAGTCATTAAATTTAATAATAAAATCCTTCCTGATATGCCTTGATAATGAGCTATGACCTTAAATTCTGATCATCTTAACAAAATTACCAAACTAGATGATTTATTATTATATTAATTTATGAAAATAAAGTGTACCTGGCATATGGAAATCCTTCGTTATAATCCCACTACATAAAGGTGGGAATTCTACTGACTCCTCTAATTATAGGCCGATTGCAATCCTGTCTCCCATCTCCAAAATTCTAAAGAAATGTATCCTTACCCAGTTACTCAAACACCTGCTTGAAAATAACCTGCAACTTCCACCCAACATGGTTTGAGGCCCAACCACAGTACATCCACTGCACTACTTTTTTTCAGTAGCTGAGGCCCGTGACAGCAACAAGTTGATATCTTGCTTATTTCTTGATCTCTCAAAGGCCTTTGATACTGTCTCTCATTCTAAACTTCTAACTAAACTCTCAGAACTTAACCTCTCCAAATCCTCTTTTAACTGCTTATCTAGCTACCTCTCCAGCAGGCAACAATCTGTTCTCTGGCAAGTTGTTTTCTTCCCCTTACTTCCAGTCAATACAGGAGTTCCTCAAGGATCAGTCCTGGGCCCCTTTTTGTTCAATATTTTTACTAACCAGCTTCATTCTGCTTGTAAGCTCTCTACAGTATTACAATATGCCCATGACTCCACACTTATTACCTCTGCACAAAGCATCCATGATCTATTAGTATTCACTCAGGACACCTTTTCATCTGTCGAAACATGGCTGACTGACAATCAGTTAGTACTAAATCCTAAAAAAACAAAACTTCTTCTCTTCTTTCCAAGAAAACTGGCAGAACACAAACCTTCCTTCATCATCACTTCCCTTAACAATACTGTCGCTCTCCTACTTTGGACACAATAGAAGAGTCTTTGTGGATTCTCTTCAAGCAGCTTTATTATATACAAACACATCATGATAGAAGTTTACTGACTTTAACTTAAGTAACTTGTAGACAAACTAACTACTGCAATCATACATGCTCACTCTCTGGCTGCACTCTCAAAATGACACTAGGAATAGCATGTGCCCAGTATTTATATGTGCATGTTCAGTCCTTGATATGCTTCTTAATGATATAGCACATACACTCTGATCTACATCCTCCCTCTTTGAGAAATAGATCATGCAATGTTATGAATCTAGTTGACATGCACATAATACAAGTAATTCTTTGTCATGCAATAAGACAATACTAGGTACACACACACACACACACACACACACACACATATATATATATATATATATATATATATATATATATATATATATATATATATATATATACAGTTATATCCATGTTGCTGTGTATTTCACACTAGGCCTAGAAATTCAACCATATCGTGTGACATAAAACTGAGAATTAGGTTTAGCATCTGGAGCTATCTGTACATAATGTTCAACCTTGGGAGTATTTTGAACATCCTCAGGAATGGAAGTAGAGGCTGAAACACACTGTGTGATGGGAACAATGTTTGGTTTGCTCTGAGATCTAGAGTCTGTATCACAGGAACAATGCTGCAATGATGATTCTGGTACAGTAAGAAGATGTCTGCAATTTCTCCTGTTCTCTATAACCACAGGTTCTACAAGGTAGGATCTCAGCTCAGTACATATACCTGTAACCTTACCAATCTGTTTGAAACCTTTCACCATTTGTATCCTCACTGTCTCTCCTTCCCTCAATGGATGAAGAAATCTGCTCGATTTATCATAACTGGACTTCTGGAAAGAACGCTTTTTGAATAATTGAGCCTTGATGGTTTTGTTGTTTTTAACTTTAGGCCTCAATAAACTAGAACTAATAGGTAGCATCATTCTGGTTTGCCTGGATAGAAGTCATTAAGCAGGTGGGCCAAGTATATCGTCATGGGGTATGTTTCTGAGATGAAGTAAATTCAAAAAGATATCAATATTGTCACACTTTGACTTTTCAATAATTGCTTTGCGCTCTGTACTGCACATTCAGCTAGTCCATTTGACTCTGGATATTCAGGACTGCTAGTAACATGCACAAAGTCCCATTCTGTTGAAAATTTCTGAAATAACTGACTAGTAAATTGAGTACCATTGTCAGAAACAACTTTTTGTGGGCTACCATGGGCTGAGAAATGACGTCTCAACTTAATAATAACAGTAGTGGATGTTAGATTAGGGAGTAAGTCAATCTGAAACCAATTCAAATAAGAGTCTACCAAAACCAAGTAGTGCTGATTGTTCCACTCGAAGATATCAGTGGCTACTGTTGACCAAGGTAGTTCAGGAAGTGGACTTAGCTGAAGTGGTTCCCTTTGCAAATATGATCTAGTACTATTGCATACAGAATAAGAAGACAGTATCAATGTCTTTCAGTAATGAAGGCCAAAATACTAGTTGTCTCACTGTTCTCTTAGTGGATGTGGATCCTGGGTGACCACAAGCAAAATCTGGACATATTATTGTTGTAAGGAAGCAGGAACAACAATTTTAGGACCTTTGAAAATAATGTCATCTTCCATCAACACATCATCTCTGTAAGGAAAATAGGTTTGCACTTCAGGTGGTACACTAGATTGTTTTGACAGCTATCCAGCATTAATGTAGTGATTGAGCTTTTGCAAAATTGGATCAGTCTTTGTATGATCTCTCAGCTCAAGTCTAGTGGTAGAGAAATTACACACTGCCATCACGTAAAAGTCAAAATTCTCTGCTTCAAGCTGTTCTGTCATATTTCTGGGCAGTCTGGATAAGGTATCAGCCAGATAAAGTAGTTTGCCTTTTGTATTGACCATTTTGAAGTTGTACTTTTGCAATTTGAGCATCATTCATTGTAATCTTGCTGGATGTGAATACATAGGCTTCTTTAGAATGGAGGCTAAAGGTTGGTGGTCAGTTTCAATCTGAATAGATTGACCATAGATATAATCATGATACTTTGAACATGCAAATACTATTGCCAAAAGTTCTTTTTCAGTTTGAGCATATTGCATTTCAGTTTGGCTAAGTGTTCTAGATGCATAGGCTACTGGTCTTCCTCTTGAAGAATAACTGCACCAAGACCAAATTTTAAGCATCACAGGAAAGAGCGACTGTTTTATTTACATCATAGTATCTTAATGTAGGTGGGGTGGCAATTGTCTGCTTAAGGTCTTTAAATGCCTTCTGGTTCTGTTCTAACCATGACCATGTAACATCTTTGCATGTCAGTCTCTTAAAGGTGCTGTCAACCCACTGAAATCTGGTATAAACTTGCCTAAATAGTTGACCATGCCTAGAAAATGCTGTAGAGATTGAATATTATCTGGTGCTGACATCTCAAGAATAGCTGCTTGCATGGTCGGGTCTGGTTTCAAGCCAGTACTGGTACATAAATGATCTACATATGTAACTTCTGGTAGTCTGAATTTGCACTTCGGAGGGTTGAACTTCAAATTTACATCACGTGCTCTATCTATAACTCTCTTTAGTTTTCTGTCATGATATGCTTCACCATTGCCTTCAACCAATAAATCATCTACTGTTATGGCACCAGAATAATCTGAAAATAATTGCTCCACTGCATGCTGGAAGACTTGCAGAATTTATTCCAAATGGCATCCTTAGGAATCTGTATCTGCCAAATGGGGTAGCAAAAGTGGTTAGTAATGAGGATTTGTGATCAGGCATCACTTGCCAAAATGAACTTTTTGCATCCAAGACAGAAACAGTGGCATTCGGTATTAGAGCTACAACTTCACCTGTACACATTGGATGATACGGTCTCTTCAATGCTTTGTTCAGATCTCTTGGGTCAATACATATTCTTATTTTGTCTGAGCCTTTTTTGTGAGCCGCCACACTTCATAATACTTTAAAAGTATTTTTGCAAGTTTGTGAACAGGATATTAGGGAACTATTAGCATACAAGAACATCCACAAATGGTACAATTTAACTCAAGATGAAGTAAGAGCACATTTTGAACTTTCTAATAATCCTAATATTAGGGTAATGTAAGCCGATAAGGGGATGGTGTCATAGTCATGGGCCAAGACAAATATATTGTTCAAATGGAAATCTCTTTGCAAGATAGTGAATGGTGTAGTATTATTTCATTATATGAGGTTTTTAAGAAATTCGGATTAATTGACAAATTTCTTTTTGAATTGTTACAAGACCACTTCAGTATTCATGAATATAATTATTTTTTGGTTAAACACCCATCCTTGGGAATATTGTTCAGCATGCCCAAGATGCACAAGGTGAACCCCCCCTTTCAGTCATACAGTTTCATCTAAAACAACTAAGACTGAAAATATATCACAGTTTGTAGACACTGTATTGAATCCTATTGTACAGAAAACTAAATTTTATCTCAGAGATTCCTGTTATTCTTGGGTGAGTTACACAAATGTTCTATTTCTGAGTATGATACTTTTTTGATTACACTTGATGTTAACTCATTATATATGAGTATACCCCATATGGAAGGGCTAGAACTTATGAGGCAATTTTTGACTAAGTATACCTTTTAAGTAATGAAAGGGTAAACATCTTATTTGAACTCACACATTAGATAATAACTTTTTTAAATGTAATGTTACTGTTTACCATCAAAAGCGAGGTATTGCAATGGAGCCTAAAACAACCCCTTGCCTATGCAATCTTGGTGTGAAGTACATGGGGTGTGCACAAATTGGACTTTACAGAAGATATATAGATGATTATCTTTTTCATCTGGCAAGGTACTAGGCCTTATTTGGATTTGTTTCTGAGAGAAATTGAATCAAGTAATGATTTTCTTAAATTAACCATTTCAGGTATTGACGCTACTGTACAGTTTCTATACATTGAATTGTCCTGAGATAAAGTACAATTGCAATTTCATTCAAATATATTTTGTAAAAGAACTTTTATTAACAATTTTTTGAATTATACCAGTCAACATCCCTTCTTTATGAAGGTCAGCGTAGTTAAAGGACAATTTATTTGTTTGTCTAAACTTATAAGTGCTGATCAAATATTTATAAATGAATGCTAGTTCTTAAAAAAAGGTTATTTTTAAACAGAAATTACTCAGAGGCCTTGGTCAATAACTGTTTAGAAGCCATTTTGGAAGCTATATCCACTAGATACTTAGCTATTCTCAATTATGGTTTAGTTTCCAAAAACTTAAGGTCCTGTCAGGATATAAGACTGAGGTTTCCCTTGCTGATTAGTCAAGATATATATGGGATCAGAAATATTCTTCATAAAAACTGGTGTATCATAGAAGGAAACAAAGATTTGGTAAGTGTTTTAGGTAAACATCCATGTTTCAGTTACAAAAGGACAAAAACATTTAACAGATTTTCTAACAAGTATTGGTAAAACTGTGAAAACTGTTCTTTTGCAAATACATTTTTTCATGTAAGACTTTTACTCTGAGACTTAATGGATACACAATTAGATTCAAGAGGTATTATTCTTGTAACACCACTAATGTAGTGTATCTTAGTTTCTGTGAATATTGTAACTCATTTGACATTGGTAAAACTACCAGGAAGCTCTCTGAGCATATAAGGGAACATTGCTTAGCTGTCAGGAATAAAGATTCAAGAAATGTGTTGAACAAACATAGTACTATTTGTTCGATGTTTGTTGAATTTAAATTTATTGTGAAATATTTTATAAAAGATTTTGTAAGTGATGTTAATGGGCTCTTAGAAATGTTAGAACTTAGGTGGTAGTTATTTTTAAATGCTGAAACACTACCGGGTCTTAATGACAACTTCAATATTAAATGTGCATTAAATAGGCTTCAATAGGAAGTGACACTGTTTATTTTCCTTTGAGAACAAAGCTGATATTGTTCAATATCTTTAATTAAGACTACAAGTGATGTATTAAGGATCTATTGGCTTGGTTAATACATATTTATATACATGTTTAGATAAAGGTCTTACTTTTGTGTTCTGAGGAAGTACTAGAAGAATAAACTGAACAAAAGCGCTAAAGGCAATTAGTTCAGGCTGGTTCATCTACTGTAGTTTGAGAAGTCAGTGTTTTAGTTGTTGTGCTCATTCTTATTTTTTGGTAGTTTATTTGAGATATTTATATAATATTTTTTTCTTTTACTTGAGCGGTTAATTGTAATTACTTTAATAGACATAATATTTTATTCCAAAAATAGGAAAGATAAAATCCTATCTTTCAGATGATGTCCCAATCCACAACCAAAAAAAAAAGATAAAGTTAGAAAAATGTTAATAGAATACATATGGCAGTGCTGTCCTTGTTATGAAAAAAAAGATGCATTCAGTGCAATAGCAAAGAAATGTATTTATTGCATATAGCTATTTTTTCACTTCTTTAAACAATTTAAAATGTATAGTCATGTTACTGTAATGTACCTGAAGCCTAGCTGGAAAAAAATAAATTTGCTTCTCACCGCTTTTGCCATAATGAGTGTGCAATTGGATTAGATAGTTACCTCTTCATAATAATAATAATAATAATAATAATAATAATAATAATAATGTCTCAGAAAGAAAGACATTCAGAAGATCACATACAAAAGTGGCCAACATACAACTCAGGTAGACTTCCTCTTAGTAAGGAAAGGGCACAAGGGTAGAATCAGTGATTACAAAGTCATCCCCACTGAAACAGTTGGCCCACAGCATAAAATACTGTTTGCCACAATCAGCAGCAAGATGTAGTCAGCGAAGGCTCTCAGGTCAACAGAAACTAGGCTGAAGACCTGGAAGTTGACTGGAGAGAAAGTTTAACATTTCAGGGAATTACTCAGGGCTCTAGAACCTCAAGAAGAAGAAGAAGAAGAAATAGGTGGAGGTGAAGAATGGCTGTACCTCAAAACAGCATGTATAAGGGTGACAGAAGAGATATGCAGCCAAGCCAGGTATGAGAATAAGGTACATAAGGAAAGCTGGTGTTGGAATGTAGAAGTCCAGGAAGTCACTAAAAGAAAGGAGTGCAGGAAAAAGTGGTAGGTAGAAAAGATGGACCAGACTGGGAAGGAATACTAGTTGGATAACAAACAGGCTAAAAAAAGAGTTGTAAAAGCAAAGAACAAGGCATCAGAGGCACTCTACCAACTTTTGGAAAGTGACTCAGTGGATGGCATAAAGGAACTCTATCAGGTTGCAAGGCAAATTCAGAAAGATAAAGAAGATAGTCAGACACCCTTCATAAGGGATGCCAGCAACAACCTGTTCACTAATCGACAGGACATCAAAGTCAGATGGAAGGAGTACTTCCAGTAGCTTCTGAATGAAAAAAAACCCTACATTAGCTGTACTGGCACAGTCATGGCCTACCATGAGAGAAGAGGAGGAGCCCACTCTAGAAGAAGTAATGACAGCACTGAGGAAAATGAAGTCAGGGAAAGCAGCAGGCTCAGATGGGGTCACAGCTGAGAAGATAAAGATGTTGGGTATAGCAATATGGAGAGAAAGATGTATCCCAGATAATTAGAAAATAGGTATACAAGTGCCAGTATTCAAGAACAAAGAGGCCATTCACAATTGTGGACACTATAGAGGTATCAAACTCCTATCACACTGTATGAAAGCTCTGGAGAAGGTGATTTATAAACACATACACAGAGTAGTAGAAACTAAGATCAGGATGTAGCACAACTGACCCAGTGTTTATAGTGTGAGAGATACTTGAGAAGAAGCTAGAAATGAGGAAAAAGTCCAACTGGGCATTCCTTGAGTTGGAGAAAGTATATGACAGTGTCTCAAGGAATCTGATTTGGGCATTCCTGTGGTGGTTCGAAGTCCCAGAAACATTGGTAGAATTAGTGCAAGCTATGTACAAGGACCCAGTGACTCAAGGTTCAACAGACAGTGTTCAGTATTACAGAGAGGCTGCCAGTGAGAGTGGGTATACATCAGGGTTCAGCTCACTGCTGTTCATACTAGTGATGGACTACATTAGCATACTAGTGATGGACTACATTAGCAAATAGTTCGGACAGGACAGGACAACAAAGTTGCTGTATGCAAATGATGTAGCATTTCAGGCAGACTGAGCAAGAATTTCAGCAAAGGATAGGTAAGTGGAATGGAAAATTGAAGGCACATGGGATGAAACTGAGTGCAGATAAGACAGTTCTAATGGCAGAACATGGAGAAATCAGAAGAAGCTGAAAATTGAGACAAAAGAGAAGACAGTGAAACAGGTTTAACAGCTTCAGTTATCTGGGAGGGGTGATTGAGGAGAAGGAAGTATGAATGAGAGGTCAAAGCTAGAATCAGAGTGGATGCATGAAGCTGCCACATAATATCAGGTGTAGTGTATGACAGAAGAGTGCCAAAGAAGTTGAAAAGTAAGATGTACAAAACAGTAGCACTAGCAGTACTACTATGTGGTACAGCAATTTGTACAGTAAAGGCAGACAAGTTGAGGAAACTAGAGGTGATGAGATGAAGTACCTGAGATGGATAGCAGGATGCACACTGCACTGTTGGACAGATGAAGAAAAGAGGACATCAAAGCAGGAGCCAAAGTAGTTCCAATAGCAAAGAGGGCTAAAGAGATCAGATAACTGTGGTTCAAGCACACATATAGAAGACAATCTGGTGAAGAAGATTTGGGACAGACAGGAAGTAGGCAAGAGAAAACAAGAGCTTTTGTCAAAGGGATCGATGGATTGTGTGGAAGAAGACCTGCAACAGTCAGGCATGACCATCAAAGAAGGTAGGAGACTAGCATTGAATCAAGAGAGGCAGTTGACATGACTCCCTGACACCATGTGGGAAATGGGAAAAAGGGGCTCATGATGATAATGATTTCTAAGTACCGACAGCAAGGCCAAAAATATTGGCTTTTTGGGGTCTGACAATATATCTGGCCGCCTCCCACTCAGAGTGTTAAACTCAATGTAGCTGATTTCCTTGACAACACAGTTAACATTTAATTTCCACTGGATATTTGCCTTTATCTTGGAGAATAGCCTCACTGATGCCCTACACAAGGTTGGCCCCATAGTCGGTTCTAGAAACTACATACTCACATGTCCCACCAATATTATTTGCAAAATATAATGGAGTAAATTGTAATGAAGCTCAAGAATAATGACATATGTAATCTACAATTCATTGATCTTTCCAATTCTGCTTTGTAAAGGATAGGTTCTATTCAAAAAGTCATGAGGATTTTTTTTGAATGTTTCGAGAAGGGAAAAGAAGCACTCGGCGTACACCTCCTTCCTTGACCTGGCAAATGTCTTCACCTCTGTCTCTCCCACACTACACTATCATTAAGAGGTTCAGCATTCTAAATGTAACCCCCTGTGTAACTTGCTAGACACAAAGTAGAACATCGAGAAACTCTACACTTTGATGATTAGCATCATGCTTTCCTCAATTCAGGCTGCTGTTATTGGACTCTGGATGACAATGTTTGCTAATAATTGCAAACTTGGTACACTAATTAACTCCTCAGCTGATACTTATATGCTGTATGATTGTCTTAAATATACAAATCCTGAAAAGGCCATGGCAGAAAGCTTAACGAAAAAAAAATGCTGCATACTACCTTTTGAGAAGCAAATACTCCCATCCACATACTACATTGACAATTCCCCCTCAAAACTGAAACTGTTATCAAAAATCTAATTAGGTTTGTGGATAGCAAGCTTTCATTTTACCCCATGTGTCAAAAATCATCAAGAGAAGCTTCTACAGGCACAAGTAATCACTAAACGTAGTCTCCAGATCAAAGGAAATCAGCTTCCTTCTTTACTCCTCCCTGATAAAGCCCATAGTAGAATATAATGTTACCTTTGCCATTTAACTATCCCAGTATAAAGCACATCTTGGGAGGTCCCAGTAGCTTCTACAAAGAGACTTCCAGGGATGTGTACACATTAAGTTACCCAGAGAGGCTGGACACCCCTATCATTGTCCTCTGTCAAGTATGGTAACCTCTCTTTAGTTTATATTGTTATGAATGATCCTACCTGATCCATTACATGTCCATCAGACTAGTAAAACTACCAACAGTCATTCACTGGATCTTACTCTGTGTTGCAATATAAGGCAAACCTGATTGCATGATATGTATCACTTGCAAAGGACCTGTACCTATGAAATAGGCCCCAATTCCATGCTAACCAAAGCATTACCTTAACTGTCTTCAAAACAAACCTTGACAAGCTTATGGGGAGCCATACATTTACTCTGCATATGTCCAATATGGCCTTCACCAAAAAGAGAACAAATAATGTCCCAGAGTGGTAAAGCACTGACTATGACCAAGGTGACCAGAGCCTGACTATTGTCTCAACTGAAGCTAACATCTGTTTGGGCTCATGTCTTTTGCAGAATCCATGTATTTGTGTATGAGGAGGGTGGGGGGTATCTGGATCTGGATCATATTTCACACAAAGATATGCCTGTGTATTATAAAGCCCATTACAGGCTAACCCCTTCCATTTGCAGTGGGATGGCCTGCTTAGGTTCACAGATTCATAGGTGTTTACTAGGCTAATGAATACAAGGGCCTTTTTAAGCCTAGCCATGCATCCCAAATCTCAGACAAGTCGATAAGTGTAAGCAGGGGCTCTGGAGATGAAACATTTACAAGCAGTGGCTTGGAAGAGGAAGCAAAAAAGCCTGTTCCACTGAACTGATGATGGTCTCACTCCTAGTCATCGCCATTCCTTTTATGAGGTCCAGAGGAAATGAATGCTTCAGTGGACACCTTGAAGGAAGAGATGATCTTTGTCAATGAAACACAGCAGAAAGTATACAACACATAATTATGTGGTTAGGCCATTATTGAAAACCTGGACCAATTAACTGAATAATAAGAACATATGAAAATATGAACATAAATAAATAAATATATAATACACTGAGCTACACACTGGTATAGTACAATCAAAATATTTCAAAGAGCATGAAGAGATGTGGAGACTGTGGAGCATGTCTACACAGTTTACATAACAACAACAACAATAACAAGTAGTAATAATAAGTATATTTCTTGACAGGAAGTATGTAGTATGACAACATATAGCCCATGTAGCCTGCAGGCATTAATCTATTACTGAACCATATTAACACTGTCGCCTAGGCTATTCATAGCATAATATTCATTTGAATATTATTATTGTGCACCAATCCAATCTTACTGCTAAAACATTTCTGAGCTGTGAATATTAGGGTTTTTGCATCTTGCAATTCAAAAAAACAAATATTTATAGAAACAATAGAATTTTCTGTCGTGGAATAACATGGAATGCTGTTTCTGTTTTATAATTGTTTGGCCAGGACAGTATTTATGGTGCATCATTAATACCATATATGACAAAAACATCATTCACCCAAAACAGAATAATGCCTGCAAACATGTATGAATGACAAGCCGAAAAGCTATTTATTCACCCCATGTTTCATTATCAGAGGATTCATAATTGCAATAGGAAATAAAAATGTGTCATTTAAAGCCAATTAAGAGTTTATTGTCTTATTTATTGTGTTATTGTAAATGCAGGTTTGTTTATAGAACTAATTAAAGGAGAGTTGACATTAACAGTTTACTAGTTTTGACTTTCAGTTTATCACATAATTAATTACTCATGTTTGCTTTTGAATTAAAAATGTTTCCAAATTGCAAACACTGCATTAATGATAAATACTGTGCATGCATGCTTTCCTAAAGAGCTGAGTCAATTTTGTTTACCTAAAAAAAAAGCTTGAGAAAGCATCCCAGAAATAGCAGAGATAGACTTCCATTTGCAATCACATTAACAGTGAGATCCAACAGCAACCTGTCCTGTCAATTAGTCAGATAAAGAGTGAGATATGCGGTGCTGATTATTAGCTTTCCCCTCTTACTATAAGCCTCTCTTTTTCTATCTTGGAGCAAACTTGGTTTTACACTGTCAGACAATACCTCCAGTGGGGACTAACAGAATAGATGAAGGCAGGAAAACAAGCAGATAAGCAGGTGTAGGTATAGATCTGCAGTGGTGCATGAGTGTGGTAGTGCAGTCATTACTCCAGAGTGGGACACAGAAATTCATTTCAGGCAGTAATATTAGTCCAATTTGCCAAGACATTTAGGTGCTAAATCGCATGGAAAACCTGTATTAAAACATTCTACTACATGTCAGCTCACTATAATTAGGAGAATTCATCCCTACCCTTAGAAATAACAAATAATCCAGTAGGAAATGGTCTTTGAGGCATGATGTTCAGCAGAGGGCATTAAAAAAGATAATAACTATGACTATGTATGGAAATAAAAGTTCTGAAGAATTTTTATGAATGTGTAGCCCAGCAGATACAGCATCAATTTTGTAATCTGCAGTTCTGCTACAGACTCTGTCATGTGATAATTACATCTAATACAAACATCAAGTACAGCATCTATTATTACAGATGTTCAGGGACTATGTGCTTACAGTTACCTCATTTGGAGTACATGAGAAAGACAGCATGTCATACAAAACTAAAACAAAACCAATGTGCACTCATAATGTGGTTGCTGGAAACTGTAGATCAATGTGTATATATGTACCTTTAAGAAGCTATCCAAGGGCTTGCACAAGTGTATAAATACTGAGCACATAGGAGCATGACTGCAATTTTGTAGTAAGCTGTTAAAATATAAGCATCTGTGTATGTAAGGTCTGTCTGTTAATCAGTTTGTTTATATTTTATGATGCTGCTATCCATACTGATGTGTTTCTATGTATTAAAGCAACTAGACAACATACCCTGCCTGCTTGTCATCTATGTTAAAGAGGGATGAGTGACATGATGTAAGAAATGGCATGTCTAAAAGGCATGGTGTCAGAAGCAGCATGTCCAAAGGGACATAATGTTAGAAGAAGAATGGCCAAAATGACTTGTTGCCAGAAAGAGTTCCAGTTTCTTCCACTTAAGTCCAAGAGGCACCCGATTGATGTTGGAAGAATATAAAAGAGTGGATCATCCCTACTGCATGTATAATTCGCATAACAGGTCAAAAATGAATTTCAGATATTAAAACTTGCTCAAAACTATTTCTTATTCACAAAATTTGAAATGAGGTATACAGAATGCTCTGAACGATATTGATATCTGCCCAATATTGCTAAAAATATATGAATTACTACAGAAAATGTTTAAAATAAAGTCAGGATTCCATAAAACAAATAAAATAAGAGGAAATGGCCACATGTTCGCTAAGCACATGTTTTTCATTTTAATTAAAGATATCTGAGTTATCAGAAGTGTATAAAGTGTTTGGGCGTTTGTGCAGTATTATAGTAAAGTTATTTCTCAAGATACAGCCATTACAGAGCATACTTCACAGAGCTATTGGACATGCTACACTTAAATAAATCCCAATCCCTCTGAGCCACATGCTCCAGGGATCTAAACCTTGTCATCACAATAATCAAAACATGCTGGAGGGATAGGTTCCTGACCTAGAGACTCCCCAGACTCTGGAATAGATTGCCCATACATGTCAAGCAGAGTGCCTCTTTGGCCTTCTTCAAAAGGAACCTTGACGATTGCATGGGAGAAAGGAAATTCACCCCGGGGATCACGTCAGTCACCCTGCTAGACAGGGGTCCAGGGAAGTAAATAGTGTGGGAAGAAATAGCCAGGGAATTGTTATGGCTAGGCTTGTATAGGCCCTAGGGCTGATAGCCTGGTACCAACCTATGAACCTATGAAGTACAATATTTCGAAGAGTTTATTATTTATTTATTTTATTTTATTTTACATTTGTTGACTGGGATAGTCTAACTGGATTTATGTCCATTTTCAGTAGAGTCCCGGGGAGATAAGCTCCAAGAGATTACTAGACTACTAGCATACAGGTACTAGTTGTTATACATTTAAATACTACAAATTTTAAACAGTTCAGGAATCTTCACAATTTTTACAAAAGACATGTTACAAGCATTAGATAAGATATTTTAGACTTTATGTACAAGACTTCATTAGTAACTAGAAAGTAATTGTTAAACAAATACATACTTCAAGTTTCAACAGTTCAGCAATGGTCACAGTTTAAACAATACTTGTTGCCTGTCTTAGGTAGGATGCTTTAGAATTGTATGCAGAAGAATTTAACTAGGTATTTTAAATTATCTCTATTAGGATAAGATATGTTTTTGCCAAGGATAGGCCTTGATCTATAAAGACACAGATAGAGCAGGAATTAGGTATTAAGATAGGGTATATGGGATATAGTATGAGATTAGTCTGGATTTGTACAGTGACATAACCAATGGGTTTTAAGATAGAGTTTCAGATTGTGTTTAAAAAGTTTAAATGAAGACAGTGATGTAAGTTCATGGGGGAGTTGGTTCCAATACTTTCCAACTGCATTTGAGAACAGAGCAACTCCTGCCATGCTATTAGATTTACATGTTGATACAAGTAGTTTATTAGATGAGCAAAGTTGTAGAAACCAGTTTTCTGTTTTATTGAACATTGTCTGAGACAGAGTCTGTAGTTGGGATTGAGGTTTAGCTGAGCAGATTATTATTGAATCATCTGCGTACTGTACACAGTTAGTTAAAGGAATAGCTAGGTTGAGGTCATTGATAAATATTGAGAAATGGAGGGGGCCCAGTATAGAGCCCTGAGAAACACCTAGGGTAACTTGGAGATGGGATGAGAGGTTGTTGTCCCATAGCACTGCCTGCAGTCTATTATCAAGGTTGGACTGGAACCATTTTATAGTCTTTGTGTCCAGAGAGAAGGATTTTAGAATATTGAGAAGTAAGTGGTGGTTGGCCATGTCGAATGCTTTTGAAAGGTCGATGAAAAGTGTTGAAGAGAGAAGATTGCTATTACGGTTTGTATTGATGCTGTCAGTGAAGGACAGGAGTGCAGTTGTTATACTGTGGAAAGGCCTGAAGCCATGTTGTGATTTGGCCAGTAAATTGTTCTGGAGTAGGTGGTCTAGTAACTGTCTGTGAATGTACCTTTCCATTATTTTAGCTAATGGGGAAAGTAGTGCTATGGGATGATAGTTTCCACTTTTGTGCAGGGGGATAATGTAGGAGATTTTCCAGATGGTGGGAATAGTGCTTTCTTGTATGGTTATATTTATCAGCAATGATACAGGATAAGCTATGACTTTGGCTGCCTTTTGCAGGTATTCAGCAGGTAGCTGGTCAGCTGAGGGGGTAGTAGGTTTTAGTTTACTTAAGAGGTTGCAGATGAGGGAAGTTGGGACAGGTTGCAGGTTTAGAGTTGGGAGAGAGTTAGTAGTATTGGTTGGAAGGGCAGGGCTATCGGCTGTTAACTGATTAGCAAATGTTTGGATGGTCTCAGTGAAGAAGGTATTAAAAGCATTAGTAGTTTGCTTTGGATTGTCAGAATTTGATCCTATGGGGGTGGTGTTGTGGACTGGCCTGGTTGAAGTAGTCTGTTTATGCTAGCCCAGAACTTTTGTGGATTATTTTGGTTGGTCTGTTGGAGGTGGAAGTAAAAGTTTTTTTATCTTTGAGTATAGCTTTCTTAGTCTCATTTCTTTTTTGCCTGAATTGTTGTGGGTCTACGGGGTTTTTAGTTATTCTCCATAGTACCCAAACTTTATTTCTCTGTTAAATTTTCTGCCTGGTTTTCTTTGTAAGCCATGGGGTGGGTTTAGATTTAATTTTGATGGAACGTTTTGGTGCATGGTGGTTAAGGATTGTTAAGAATTTTGAGTTAAAGTAGTTTGTTGCTTCATCAAGTGGGAGGTATTTTATAGGTGACCAATCACATTCTTTTAGTTCAGCTTAGAAGTTATTGGGGTTAAGGTTTCTGTTGCTTCTTATTGTTTTATATATGGTTGGGTTGTGCGAGCTCAACCTTTGCCTAATTATGTGAGAGAATGGTCACTTACATCATCAGGGAGGTTCCCTACATTATAGAGTTGTTGGTGATTATTTATTAGAATCCAGTCTAGGATGGATTATTTGTTATTGGGTTTATTAATTCTGGTTGGGGAGTTAATTGTTTGGGAGAAGCCATTAAGGTTAATATGGAAGGTTGGTGATTCAGTAGAGCAGTCCTTCCAGTCTAGATTAAAGTCACCAAGAATTATTGTCTCTTGGGGAATTTTTGTGGAGAGTTCAGCAAGGATACCTTCCAGAGTGGTGATGTTGTTACCAGGGGGCAAGTAGGTACATATTATATTTAGAAATTTGCTGGGATTAAGTTGAAGTTTGGTGCTAATGATTTCTGCATTGTTTTCAGAAGATCTAGTATAGATATTTGTAGCCTTTCTTTATAAAGGATAGCAACACCACCTCCTTTTTTTACTTTGCGGTCTTGTCTCAAGATGTTGTACCCAGATGGAATAATTTCAACATCCTGTGTAATGGGTTTTAGCCATGTTTCTGTTAAACAAAGTATATCAAAGGAATGAACATCCAGGAGAGCATGGAGGTGGGCAATTTTATTACTTATGCTGTGAATACTGAGGTGAGCTATATAGAGTGAGTTGGGAGATTTAGATGTGATATTTGGGGTAGAGGGAACATGAATTTGTGGTAGTGTGCTTGTTTTATGCCCTGGTCCT
Organism: Protopterus annectens; assembly: GCF_019279795.1. Lineage (NCBI taxonomy): Eukaryota > Metazoa > Chordata > Ceratodontiformes > Protopteridae > Protopterus > Protopterus annectens. The sequence continues at coordinate 385,488,977 of NC_056749.1, forward strand.
GGGTTAGGATGAATGTCCCCATCTAGTAAGGAGAGGTGTAATAGTTTGTTTAATGGATTGTGGAGGTTAAAGTAATGAAGAGTTTTTTTAGGTTTTAGATAGTTGTATTTGATATGGGTCAGTCTGTGATATTTAGCATGTAAATAGCTAGGTAAAGATGTTATAGTTGTGTGTTCTGGGGAGTTAATTAGAGGTATAGTACTTGTTTGTGCATTAAGGAAGTTCAGCTGTAAATATTTTGACTGTTCATATGAGGTTAGCAGGTAAGCTGTTAGAGAAAGTAGGAGAAAGACAATGATTAGGAGCTTTAGTTGGATTTGGAAAGGTCATGTTTGCATAGTGACTAATAAGCTTACTGGTGTTCTTTAAAGGGGAGGAGTTATACTAGGGGTAGTTAGAGAGAGGTGTATGTAGAATGTTAACAAGATGACTATTGTGATTGGATTGGAGAGGAAGAGGGTGTGGTGAGGATGTATAAGCTTAGGAGCAGTAGGGGTGGGAATTGGGGGTAGGGTAGGGGGGAGGAGTGAGCCCGCAGGGCGAACGGAGCGGGTAGAGACAAGAGAGGTAAGGAGCTGAAAAGAACGATCAGTTGAAGCAGGGATTACAGTAGGTAGGTAACCCTAAATACTGTAATGTAGTTAAAAGATTAGATAATAGAGCTATTTGGAGGGTGTGTAAGAGCTAACCATAAAATAAATAGATGTTATGGCCTACAGTTCAATAGCAAGTCTGTGGATAAACAGTATATAGCAAAGGTGTAGCAGAGGTCAGGAGAAGGCTTCAAGGCCTGGAAGGGACATGTCTCACACCTAGTGGCCCAAATTAATTTATTGTAAGCAGGGTAAAAAAGTAGGGAGTTTAGGTTCCTAATGCAAGAAAAGGAGTAGTGGTTCAGAGTGTCTTTTAATGATGGAAAACGTAGATTAGGCTGGTTACAGAGTGGTGAGGGAGTAAAGCTGCTGGTTTTCCTGGCTATAGCTTTATAGCCACCTAGATCTAATAATAAGTTATAGGCTATACTGGCTGTGATAGTTTAGACACATACTTTCATGCTCCCTTTACTGAGAAAGTACATGGATAGGTTGCTCAACTGTGGAGACTGAAGGGAGTTTGGACAGGGTCCTTGTTCTTCAGGTTGTTAGTTTCTGTGTCCTAGAGCAGTGTACTCAGATTGGAGAGCTGGGATTGTTTTAGGAGGAAAAGAGAGAGAGAAAAATAGTAGAAACAAGATATTTAGGTTAGTATCAAAGGCATTGTAATTAAAAAGAATATTACAAGCATATAATCACATAGAACTGTACAAAAATGTAGTTCAGGCTATCAGGTTCTCAAGTTGTCTAGAAAGATGCATCACTCCTTACATGTCTTCTAATCAGTATTATAGCAAGTCCTTATCAAAAGTAATTCAGCAAAATTCTGGTCAAATCTTATTATTCTAACTAGGCTAGGAACAAGACTATAGGAAGATACAAGGTATATATCCAGTTAGGTAACAATGATAGCTGTAAAGTTATCATTAGCGCTAACACTATAGAGCAATAACTATAACTATAGCTTAACTAACTATAGCTTACATTAATAATGTAGTTCATGCTTTTTATTAACAGCTCATATGTATAAATAAATAATGCAGATAGTAACTATATATGTAAGCCTATATGTTCATAGGTTCATAGGTTCGTACTAGGCTATCTGCCCTAAGGCATTTATAAGCCTAGCCAGAGTGTATGTGGCTTACACCACCCCTTAGGATGAGAATACTACGCCCTTTTAGGGTTTAGTTTACTATGCCTCTGTCTAGTAGTGACACAGAGATGACCCCCGGGGTAAACCTACGATCTCCCATCCATGTGCTTAATGAACATAAGTATTGTAAAAGCATAGCATGGTTAAATAAGCATATACAATTATTCCTGTATGAATGCTATCTGCCAAAACATTTACAATTGTTACAGCACTCCCAATGTTTTTAATCATAGACCTGAAACAATAACCTTAGGTGGACATTGCAGAAAAGTAGATTCCTCTAACTTAATGCAGGGACCTTGGACATAGTAAATATGTGGCAGCGTTAAGAAAAGTAAAGACTCAAGCATTAAAAATACTACATTAAATGACCACTCATATGGGGCATCTGATTTAAGGTGGTGCAGCTTTTACATCAATGTTTAAGACTTAAGAACACCCTTCAGGTAGTGTACTGTAAAAACAAATTCACTTAGTAATACTTAAAGTCAGTATGTCTAATGGTACACTAATTCATTGAAGACAAACTTGAATTCTAATGTAGTAGCTGTAGGTATGGATATTTAGCTAAGGCAAAGCTCAAGTTTAGAGTTAGCCTCTCCATTCATTTTTTTCTTTTATTGTTATCTATATTGGCTAGTTGCAGTGCAGACCTAGCGTTCTCACATATACCACTTATCCTTGTTGAAATTTGCAAATGCTACTTGTGTAAAAATCAGCCATGTTTGTACTTTTCACAATAAATTAGCTAGTAAAGGTGCGGTTAGTGATTCTCATAAGCACCTATTACTCTAGATGCAATCTTAAATGAAGGCAAGTATGTCTCCTCATTTATTTCTTAGTCTGCTTTTAAACTATATTGGCTAGAGTATTCCGTTATGGCTTTCCAGACACTCCGCTAATCTGTGGTGAAGATGTAAGTGAGAGCCAAATTATGACTTTGCACAGGTATCCTAGCCCTGATACTGCTCTGCTATTGCGTTCTCTAAACGTACGTGGAAGATACAGCAAATTAGTCTTATTGTGAAGACAACAATACAGAGACCATATTTAGTAAGATGCTGTTTAAATAAGGTTATTATGTTTAGAGCAGCGTGAGTTAAGGAAAAAAATAATAGTGTGGAAAACAGCTGTGGCTGAGCACAATTGTACAAACTCTACATGTACCTTAAGGTAGTACCATATCAGATATACTGATATAGTGGAGTTTCTTACAAAAGGTGGAGATTACGACAAGTTCCTTTAAATGATAAAGTCAAAATTGAAGAGAAAGTGTAATAAAGTATTTCCTAATGGGGTTCTTAGAGGTAGAGCACCATAGGTTTAGAAGCTATTTAGTTCTTCCAAGTTCCTTAAGTGGGGTTGGTCGCTAAGGACTCTCCACGTGGGTGGCGCAGTTTGAGAAGCCTAGGTTTAGATTGTTCTTAAAATGAGATGTGAGATAACTTTTACACAGCTTCTCAGTGCCACGTTAGCAGGAGTATGTATTGGTCAAATTTATGTAAACTACAGCAACCATTTAAATTAAATATTATTACAAGCTCACAGAACAGTTTGTTCATGCATAATTACAAGGGTCATATTTTTCAGTGTGTTTGTGCATACTTTGTGGGCATGGCTGACAGATTTCTAAAACCCAGTGCACTTGTGTTTGACAATAATATTGCTGAGAACTGGAAAGTGTTTGAGCAAGAATACAACATTTTTATACAGGCTGAATTTTCTGATGAAGATGTCCACGCAAAGGCATATATTCTGCTTAATTTAGCTGGGACTGAATCCATTGAAAGGGAATGTTTATTTGTGTATGCACCTGCTGTTTATGCAGGAGATGGGGAAAACGGTCTTATTGTTGTACTAGCTGAGTCAATGGAAAACCCTGAGTGCTTAAAATGTAAATTCAGATAAATGTGTAACCCCCAGACAAGCACTACAATGGAAAGGCACTTATTTTATACAAGGGATCAAAAGCCTGGTGAAACATTTGCAGCATATATAACTGACTTGAGGAACAAGGCTAAAACATGCAGATTTGGTGATTTAAGGTATGAGTTGATAATAGACAAACTTGTGTGTGGTATTAAAGATGATGCTGTGAGAAAGATTTTGCTTTGTAATGATGATTTAACTTTGAAATATATGAGCTCACAGAAAAGCACACAAATATGCATATAAATGGTAATAGCTCTAGAAGGGACAATGACAAAGCTCATGTTGGTAGTATGCAGCACATGGTTAAAAGAAACAGGCCCAAGCACATGGCAGCAACTGTAGCCCCTGCAGTACTCACTGGTAAACCCCAGAGCTTTCCAACAAATTCCAGAGTTTGAACAGTCTCAGTGAAGTATAATAGTAAGTCAGCAAACTCAAAGCATGGGTCCCAACCTAGTTTAATTGACAACTGTCATAATTGTGGTAGAAATCATGAATCTAAAAGGGAGAAATGTTTAGCTGTTGGTCAGCAGTGCCACAAATGCAATAAATGGAATCATTTCAAAAGATTTTCTAGATCAAAAGGCCCACATTATTTTATTAAAAGGGAACATTTCAAGAAATTAGTTGATTGAGTAGAAAGCTGCAACCCTACTCTTTATGTGGATGGTGTGTCAGTGCTTTACGAAACAGTCAGTGCAGTAGATTTAAGGGCAAAGAATGAAGTATTTTGTACTGTTTGGATAAATGGCAAACCCATAGAGCTCAAAGCTGACACAGGTTCCAAGTGCAATGTTATGTCAGCAGAAACATTTGCTATAGTATCTCATGGTGAAAGGGTTGATTTGGTAAGGTGTGTGAAGCTTGTTGCTTATGGTGGTGAAGAAATTCAGACTGAAGGTTCAGTAGTGCTTTCATGTTACTCTGCCGGGAGAAGCTATGGCTTGTTATTTTATGTAGTCAAGAGGAAAGTCCAGTCATTATTAGGGCTCAGAGAGAGTTTGAAAATGGGACTGCTTTCATTTAATAAGGAAGTCCATCAAGTTAGCTTAAAAGACCACTACTCTAATTTCACCCAGTACATTATTTCTACCTATGCTTATCTTCCAGCTGTGTACTCCATGAAGTTATATCCAGATGTCAGTCCAGTTATCAGGCTAGCTTGAAAAGTTCCAATAGCCATGCATGACAGAGTAAATGCCGAGCTAGATAAAATTGTGTGACAAGGTGTGATTTGTTCAGTTGCAGAACCAACTGAATGAGTATCTTCCATAGCGGTAGCTCATAGGAAAAGCTCAGATGACATCAGAATATGTATTGATCAATGGGATTTGAACAAAGCACTAAAAAGACCTCATCAATCAATGTGCACAGTTGAAAAAGGCGCAGCTCTAATGCCAAATGCCACTGTTTTTTCTGTCTTAAATGCATTTTGACAATTTCAGCTTGACAAGAAATCATTGCTCACTTCATTCAATACAATATTTGGCAGGTACAGATTTTTGAGAATGCCATTTGGGATAAATTCTGCAAGTTAAGTCTTTCAGTGTGCAATGGAGCAACTTTTTTCTGGGTATCCTTGTGCTGTTATAGTAGACAACATTCTAGTTAGATTGGAGCCTGTGTTTTGTTTCATTTTCTCAAGTTTCTTTGTCGTTTTTCTGGGTTTACAAGTTTTTGGCATCATGGCTACCGATAACAGCTTGGACACTTCCATTGAGTTTCCGGTCCAGTCATCAACAAATTTGGTTGCTGGTACAAATGACATTGGTAACCTGACCCAACTACTGCACCTTATAAATGAAAGGCTTGACACTCTATCTTTGCGCATGGACAATTTATCTCAACCAGGCGCTGTAGTAAGACTGAAAGTCGCTGCAGCTTTGAACACTACAAGAGGGCTTTCAAATGGTTAGAGTTCTCAAAACAACGTAAGTTGTGGAGTGGGATTAAATGGATCTAACACATCATCTAGCAACATTACTGCTGGGATTAATAGCACTGGCAAACTTGTTGGATGTTTTAAAACTACAACCGAGTCCTCCTTGGGGCTTATTGGGCTTCCTAATGTTTCTGAGTGGTTAAAAGCACAGCCGGTTTTTGGAGGTAACAGTACCAATGTGCTTGGTGAATGCCTGGCTGAAAGAGTTGAGTCATTGGCAGTTAAATTACAAGAAATTGATCGGAAAATGTTTAAGCTAAAGAAATTACAACTGGAAATCAAGTATTTTGACAAATGTAAAAAACAAGGTGTAGTTCCGAAGGGTTTATGGTCTTGGCAGTACCCTTCATGTTTCGAAGCAGGGACTGACTTTTACAATGAGTTGATAGACCTTTTTAACAAACACGGTACTGAGCTAATGGATACTATGTGCAAGCATTATTCTATTACCATAGACTGCTTATCTAAAGATATTACAGAGTTGAACCAGGCCATAAAAACACACCCTGATTTTGTAAGGTACCACTACAATTATAAGAGGGTGTTTTCCTCAATTGAACAACAGTTGAGTAAAAATGCTGAAGTGAAATTAAAAAAGTTAAGGAGAGACATAAGTGACTATAAGAATGGGGTGGCTTACCTGAAACCACCACCTTCTCAGGGTAAAAATATTTCTGGTCACCTAATTACTCAGAATGTTAACCATAACAGCATAGACACCGATTCTGTTGTTAAGCTGCCTGTAGGGGTAGGTCCAGGGGTTAACTATCTTGATTTCTTTGAAGGTAATTGAAAACATTATCAAGAAATTGTTATTTTATGAGGCTGAGAGTAATGAGATAAGTTAATCCAGGAGTTACTAGATATTATCTTAAACAACAACTTTGTTAGTTTTAATGACAACATATACAAACAAGTGTTAGGTGTAGCTATGGGTTTGCCATGTGGGGCGAGCTACGCCAACCTGTTCCTAGCTCAATGGGAAAGTGAGTTTATTTTCAAGAAGAACATTTATGAGAAGGTAAAACTTTACAACAGGTTTCTGGATGATATTTTTATCATGTTTGAGGGGAGTGCGGATGACATACGACTATTTGTGGAAACTTTGAACAATAGTACATCTTTTTTGAAATTCACCTTCACCTATGGAGAGAACATCATTAACTATTTAGATGTAGAATTAAAGAGGGATCCTGTAGGTGAAGGGTACTTGGCTAAAATATACAGAAAGCCTACGTAGTCGAACACATTGTTGCACTATTCCAGTTGTCACCCGTTCCATTAGAAAAGGTCTGTCCTCAAAGGACAGCTGGTAAGAGCTGCCAGGATGACAACTGAGGATACTTCCTTTGAAGATGAATGTACCTTGTTGAAACATATGTTCATGAGTTGAGGTTACCCAGGGAAGATGATTGATGAGCTAGTAAGTGAAGTCCGCTTCAAAAGGTTGGCAGGTTCTTTCAGTCCAATTCTCACTAAGAGGGAACGTATTACTGAGGTAACAGATTTGAACGTGGAAGAAAGGTTGGATGGTTTGGCCCTAAAACTGTCTTTATTCCACCAGAGAAATGTTCCACGGTTAAGGAAATAGTGAGTTTTAAGAGGAGTTTCATTACACCCTTTTGTTTGGAGGCAAACTTAATTAAGAATATTTTCAAAAGGAATTGGTTTTTATTGACCTTTGAGATGGACACAATAGTGAAATTAGGTGACTACCCGGTCATTATTCTTAAGAAGGGTAGAAACCTGAAAAAACATTATAGAAAACAATAGTCCGAAGCCTCTTAGGACTGAAGGAACTTATAAATGTGAAGCATGTAACTATGGTAGGTACATTGCTACAGGGTTTAGTTTCACAGTAAACCAGCATGAATATAAAGCCAGAGGTAGGTACAACTGTAATTCCAAATCTGTGGTGTACTTAGCTTCCTGTCAGATGTGTTCAGCATTTTACGTAGGAAAAACGGACAGGAAGCTAAAGGATAGGATTTACAAACATGTTTACCACATTAAGAAAAAAAGCACCACTAACGCTCTGGCTAGACACTATAGTGAGCACCCCTCTCATTCATTTTTGTTCAAAGTTATAGACCAGGTAGCTTTAGATGGAAAGGGTGGACCTTACCAATTAATATTGAAGAAACATGAATTGGTTTGGCAACTTAGGTTAAATTCATATACTCTACCTGGCTTAAATGAAGTCACTTCTTTACATTGCATCCTTAAGTTAAGAAGTTTACTTAGGTGACTTGTTTTTTATAAGAAAATCGTTTTTAACAACACTGTTTTAATTGTTCTTAACAATACTGCTTATCTTATTAGTCAACTACGTTAATTGAAATGTGTATTGTAATGTATTATACTTGCTAACAGTTTCTTGTACATTTAACATACACATACAAACACATATACATTCTTTTCGTCAATATGTTTTAGGTGGACACTTTCTCTTCACCTTTTCTTTGGCACACTTAATCTTTTAGGCAGCTACAGTTGTTCTGTAATTTTTGCCTTATTTTGCACAGGAACACAATGTCCATTTTAAAGTGTTTACTTATGTACTTATTTATTTATTTATTCATTATTGTTATACACAGTAGTATATATGGGTATTTTTAATAAGATTGCTGCTTTAGTAAGAAAAGTATAATTTTGGTTTAACATTTTCTATTCAGAATTTTTGTTGAGTGTCAAGTCTGTAACAGGATTTTTATGTTTTCTAATTGATTGATTCTTTGAGTAATTAGGGTAATGAGTTGATTGTCAATGTTGTCGCCCTTTTAGTTTTAAAAGGAGTGCTTTACAATAAACTGCAGTGAGTGGTTCAAGTTAGATTGAAGTCTGTGTTTTGTTTCATTTTCTCAAGTTTCTTTGTCGTTTTTCTGGGTTTACATAGTAGACAGCATACTAGTTGGAGGTAACGGTGAAGCTGAGCATGACAGGAACCTCAGAAAAGTTCTGTAAAGACCAAGTCAAGTGAACATTAAGCTCAATACACACAAATGCAAATTCAGGCAACAAGAGGTTACTTATGTTTGTCATTTATTTACCAGTTCAGGCTTACAACCAGACCCTTATAAACAAACAGACATTCTCGAGATGCCAGCTCCAGACAATGTTCAAGCCCTGCACGTTTTCTTGGCATGGTTAACTATCCAGGCAAATTCACTCGGGACTTGAGTCAAATATTAGCACCACTTAGAGAGCTGACACGTAAAGATGTATCCTGGTCTTGGTTAGAGCAACGCCAAAGACCATTTGATGTGCTGAAACAGAGAATTGCTAACCCACCAATTCTCAGATACCATGACATTCACAACCCAGTTACTCTTTCATGTAATGCTTCGAAATTTGATCGAGGTGCAGTCATTCTACAACAGGGTCAACCTGTTGCCTATGTATCAAGAACTCTTACCCAAACTAAGATGCAGTATGCTCAGATAGAGAAACAGCTTTAGGCAATTGTGTTTGCATGTTCAAAGTTCCACAATTATGTTTATGCTAGACCTATCCAGATCAAAATAGACCACCAACCTCTAGTCTCCATTTTAAGAAAGTCTATGCATACAGTTCCAGCCAGAATGCAACACATGATGCTGAGATTGCAAAAGTATAATTTCACTCTAATCTACAAGAAAGGCAAACTTCTATATCTGGTTGATGCATTATCCAGATTACCCAGAAACACCACTGAATAGCGTTAGAATGATAACCTTGATTTTAAAGTCATGGAAGTGAAAAATTTTTCTTCCATGTGTCTTGATGAGCTGTGAGATCACACAGCCACAGATCCAGTTTTACAAAGGCTCAACCATTTTATGAATCAAGGATGGCCGTCAAAGCAATCTAGCTTACCTCAAGAACTGAAACCTTATTTTCCATACAGAGATGAAATTTTGTCTGACAAAGGTATCATTATGAAAGGTCTGAAAGTAATCATTCCAAATTCCTTGTAACAAGAGTACATTACTATCTTGCATCGTGGTCACCCAAGAAATTACGCTACCAAAAGACGGGTGAGAGGTCTAGTATTTTGGCCTTCTATGTCACAAGATATTGAGAGAGTACTTTTATCTTGTTCCATGTGCAACAGTACAAAGCCACATCAACAGAAAGAACCACTTCAGCTAAACCAGACTCCTGAACTACTTTGGTCGACAGTCACCACTGACATTTTTAAGTGGAATGGTCAACATTGTTTGGTGTTAGTAGACTCTTACTACAATTGGTTCGAGATTGACCTACTTCCTAACCTAGCATTCAGTACTGTCATTACTAAGATGATGTCCGCACAAAGTTATTTCTGACAATGGCATTCAGTTTACAAGCCCACAGTTCAAAAGATTTGCTGAAGAATGGGACTCTACTCATGTCATGAGTAGCCCAGAGTAACCGCAGTCAAATGGTTTGGCAGAACAAACAGTTCAAAGTGCAAAACAGTTACTAGAGAAGTCAAAATTAGATGATATTGATGTTTTCCTGAATCTCTTGAATCTCAGAAATATTCCAAGTGATAAACATCTTGGTTCACCTGCCCAGACTTCTGTTGAGACAAACCAGAACCACATTTCCAATCAGTAGTCAGTTGTTGGTTTCATGTGTCAAGAGCAACAGGTCGGTGAAAGCCAATCTGTTGAAGAAGCATTTAACCCAGAAGTCCTACTATGATAAGACCAGCACATTGCTCAACCCATTACAATAAGGAGAAGTGGTAAGGATGCAAATGTCCAAAGGTTATGATCGGATTGGCGAAGTGAAGAATATTTGCCCAGAGCCACGATCGGGCATTGTGGAATCACAATGAGCAGAGTTTAGGTGGAATTGAAAACATTTGAGACTGGTGTCCAAGCCTATACCACTGCACATAGCCTGTGAGAAAGACTCTTTATCTCAGAGTGAGTTGTCCAGTGTTCCAATTCCTGAGGAAGTTCCAGAGAATATTCCCATTCCTTTGACAAATCCAGAAGTTCATGATACAAGTTGTTCACCGAAGACTGTCCCTGTTGCAAAATTCAGTCCAGATTGTTATGTTACAAGATCCAGTCATATCTCCAGACTATGTAGTTGATGCACAGCAACTTGGACATGAACATTGTGTATGTTTGTAATGTCTGTAATAATGCATGTCTAACTCTAATGTTGGTTTTACAAAGAGCAATATTTTTAAGAGGGAGGATGTAAATTAATGTCTGTGTATGTACCTTTAAGAAACTATCCAAGGGCTTGCCTAAGTGTATAAATACTGAGCACATAACAGCCTAACTGCCATTTTGTAGTAAGCTGTTGAACTGTAATGATGTATTTATGTAAGGTCTGTCTGTTAATCAGTTTGTTTATATTTTATGATGCTGCTATCCATCCTGATGCGTTTATATGTATTAAAGCATCTAAACAAATTACCCTCCCTGCTTGTCATCTATGTTAGAGAGGGACAAGTGACAAAAACCCTGGCCTATAACTAAAAGAATTGTTTTGATCTTTAATAAAAACAATTTATCTTATACTCTTAACAGTGAGATATATGCAGTTTTTCCATTTCTAGTACTGCATTAAAAACCTCCAGTATTATTGACTGAGAATATAGTCACCTCACCTTCTTCATAGCCTTCAGGTAATTTAATACATTCATACACATATAAGAACACATCTGTCAATCTGACAGTTTATTAAGAGTGAAGCATTATATCTAAGTGAATTTATAAACATAGGAAAATGTTGGTGCATACCAGCATAGCCCCACTGAGTTCACAACATTTTTATCCTTATTAAAAATTCTGGGCTTTCCAAGATGGCTGTTCATCTATCAAGAGCATAATTTCAGGTCACACTCTGTAAAAAAAAGAAATTGATAGATAAGGGTCAGTAATACTGCTAGTTTTCATAAAATGTAATTACTGGCTAGTAAGTACATGGAATGCCAGCAAAAAAGCTTAAAATAATCAAAACATTGAAAGAGTATGTCAACTCAAATAACAAAAGGCTGGAAAAAAGGAAGATGCTTTAAACAGCTATTCAGACGAACTGATCAAACTGCAAAAATCAGAGGTGTAAATGAAGAAAAGACTGGCTGAGTATGGGACTGCTCAAAAAGTGCTGTTTAAAACAATGTTAGAGGTATAGGACAAAGCATGCAGAGAAAACTTTAAATTTTCCACCATACCAGCAAAATTGTAAGGAGCAGGCAGTATTAACTTTATGAAAGCACAAATAAGTATCTGGGTTGGTATTCCACAGCAGGATTTGTTAATTGAAAGGGTGCATTGTGTGTATGCTCCAAACCTAGCCATGAAAAAGCAGCCAAGACTAGTATTAGTAAAGATGCAATTATACCAGCAGAAAGAGTAGATGCTGACAAAACTATGGCAGAAGGGCAAAGTATTAAAAATTGAAGACAGTAGAGTTTTATGAAAAATGATTATTCACTAGGCAGAAGAGAAGGAAATGTATCCCAGCAATCAGGAAATATCATGAGGCAGGTGTTAGATTCAAGCTGCTTTACCCAACTGTCTTCAGAATATTTTTAACCTGGAGGATCAAAGTTATTTTTTGATGTAGAACAGTCTATGGAGGAAATACAAAGGTTTGTCCAACAAAAGTGAGCCATAAGACAAAAGAAGACTCTGCTTCTCATTCTTATGATAATAAAGCTCTTAGGGAGACTTTCCATTGAAACCCTTTCTGTTCTAAAGAAAAATGCTTAAAAGACAGAAAAAGGCACAGGAGTTGATGAGAAAAATCTGGAATACATTGGACTTGAACCAGTGCCTGGAGCTGGGAGAGGGAGATGAACAGGAAGAAGATAATCAACACTAAAGTCATTGAATAAATGTGAGACTATAAATCATCAATCACATTTGTTTAACATGGCTTCACAAGAAAAAGTGGGTGAGAAATAGTGATCTTTTGTTGACTTTTTAAAACTTGTTGTGGGGGGGGGGACTGAAAGACTGAAAGGCTTATACCCTAGTACAGGTCACTAATGTTTTCAAGGACACTAAGAGGAAGAAAATGTGAATGAAATGTTGTGTATAAATATTATAAAGAAAAAAATGTTTTACTTACATTCACATTTTCTTTTATGTATGTGTATCTATCTATCTATCTATATATATATATATATATATATATATATATATATATATATATACATATATATATATATTTAGTAAAGCATTTTCAGTAATTGTTTTATGTAATGAATATAGTAAAGTAAACAAGTACTTTGTTCTTTGTTAAGTTTTATAAACAGACATCACAATGTGAAAAGAGAAGAAAGGCTGTACAAAAGCATTATTAAGTTAATAAATTGTAATCTTGGGTGCTGGGGTAGAGGATAGAGCATAAAAGTGCAATGACCTATGTAGAGGTGAGATGTTTTTTTTTTTAACTTATGTAGGTGAATATCTGAATTAATGCCCTTGATTTAATCTAATACCTTTTTTTGTATAAATGAGTGGGCTTTAAAAACAAGAAACTAATGTTAATTTAATGAATGGTTTTCCTTTACCAAATGAATGTTCGGTGTGAACTGAAAAGTCTGGGATACATCTCAAGACATCAGAACATTGTTTGCTGACAGAAGTGTAAAATTAAAAGGTACAAGGTCAAGCAGCTTATTAAAAAATAAAGTTTGAAATTATTGGAAATGAGTAAAATATAGCAGCTTTTCTGGTCCCTAAATTCTTTAATGCATTTACTAGAACAGTGTATAATTTAGCCAGTGCACATTTTCTTCAGGCTAGAATTTAATGTTCTCTGAAAGCGTGTAAGTTATTTTCACATCTGGGAGATGAATAATGGTAAGACAAGAATAGATAGCAATTAGTGTAAGTAAGAGCACAGACTTAAACATGCCCCTTAGAATGGATAACCTTAATTTTATGTTAGTTAATGCCTGTGGCTGCAATCAGTTTGGGGCAATTCCTATTAGCAGGGTTAAACTTCATCATTTGAAGATGTACATAGTTATGTGTGTTTGTTTTAAACTAATAGGCTATGGGGTATCAAACATAAACGTGTGGGTTTTTTTTTTTTTTTTTTTTTTTTTTTGAGGCTTTTCATTAAAACAAAAAGTCTTGTGAAGTGTGCCAGGTTAAAATGGAGATGACAAAAAAGTACTGTATAAAAGATCAACCTGCCAGACATTAGTGGGTGCGTGTAACACAAAAGCAGTAAACAGACAGTTAAAAAGCTATCATGTATAATAGATGGGAATAATAGCTTCTTATCATAATTGTTACACAGTTCATATTGTTTTGGAACATGAATGACCTCACAGGTATAGACAAGAAAATGTTACATCAATAGTCCTGTAGGCTACCATTTTGCATCTGCACATCAGGGCTCTGAGAATAGATTATTTTTCAGTGTATTAGCACAGCCTAATTTGAAATTTGGGGGTAGTTTTAAAGATGAACTTAACAGGTTAGAATGCAGAATGAGTCTGAATTTTAGAATGCTCTCTCCCAGACGTATGAATATTGACAGTAATTTAACATTGTGAATATTTAATTACATGATTCGTGATTTAATATTAAAGAATTTATAATATGTTTGTATATTTAAATGGTTATATGATTATAAGTCTTATAGGAATGTTTTTGTTTATTATTAATTATAGTTTAATAGTTTAAAGGTTGAAAAGTTTAGAGTATAAAATGATTTTTTTTTAATTGTACTAACTGGATAATTGTTTAATTAATTGTCAGCACTGGATATTTATAGGGTGCATTTTTGATGCTGAATTATTCCTTAGAAGGTGAAAGGCCAAGGTACCAGAATAAATCTTTTATTGGATGATATACCCTGGTTTTAGTGGATTTGTGGCAGTGTTCTATTGTCTTTTTTGCCTTGTGAAGTTTTCATTTGTGTTTTATTATTTTTCAAATTAGAACAGACATCTAAGTAAATTCTGCACCAGACCTCCTTGCAGGCAGACCTAGAAAACAGATGCAATTTCATTCCTGTGATTGGGAAAGTTCCTGTATACATTTCTATCCTTTCCACTGATATCCTGGGTCATTCTGACAGTTCAGAAGGACTGTCAAAAAAACTATAGTGATGACTCCCATCTGGCCAAGGCAACATTTGTTCTCACTTCTTACGGAGTTGACCAGGGGCATTAACCACAAACTTCCTCACATATTGGATCCACTCACACAAGACAGGGGAGTTTGATACACCCCATTCTCAAATAACTTTGAATGGCTGCATAGATGATTCATTTCTAAGATATTTTAGGCACCTTTGTCATGTGGATATGCAGCCAGTACTAAAGAAGGCAAGAAATCCTGTTGTGGTGAAATCCTATATCAACCAGGTGAATTTATAGTTGCTGCTATGTCAAATTCAAAGTCAACATAAACTTTATTGTCATTTAGAACTACACACGTGTAGCCTAAACAAAATTTCATGCATCAGCTCAATTCTTGAGATTACAAAAGAAAGTGAAACAACACATACAAGTGTAGGAATAAACATAACTTACAAATACAATACTACTCTCAATACATGCAGGAAAGAGCAGAGGCATTTACCAAGACTCATATACTTAAAAGAATACTCTCCCGAGTTAAACTAACTACCCTATTTAAAGTAATACAAAACACACTACAGATTGAACAACACCTGAGTTATTTGTCTAATATTACACTTGAGTGGATTAAATAATACTGACTATGGACATAATAAATAAATATTGCAGTTACTTGGAATATATGTAAATATATATTGCATAAATAAATAAAAATTGACTTATGTGTCCAGAGCCCTGGGACTAGTGCCCGAGTTCAGAAGTCTAATCACTGTAGAACAGAAACCATTATTGAATCTTGTAGTCCTGCAGTGGATGCTGCAATATCTCCTGCCCGATACCAGATGTTTAAACAGTCCATGCACAGGATATGTGGTGTCCTGTATTATTTCAGTGTTTTTTCAGATGCTTCTTACAGAATAAAGTTGTATCAATGGAAAACTGGAATTTGTTATCTTCTCTGTAACCCTCACCACTCTTTGTAGCGCCTTCCTTTCTGTAACTGTGCAGCTTCCAAACCACACTGTGAAGTTGCAGGTGAGGATGCTCTCTATTGCACCTTTATAGAAGGTGGAGAGAATATGAGGAGAAAGCTTAGCTTTTTTTCAGCCTTCTTAAAAAAAGTGGAGGCATTGGTGCACTTTCTTGACTAGTTGGATAATGTTTCCTGACCACAAGAGATCCTCTGATATGTGTACACCCAGGAATTTCATACTCTTAACACTCTCCACACTCTCACTGTTGATCCTGAGCACTGGGTGGTTTGTTCTCCTTTTCCTGAAGTCAATGATAATCTCTTTGGTGTTGTTTACATTAAGGTCAAGGTTGTTCCCCTCACACCAACTGATTAGAGATGCCACCTCCTCTCTGTACACTCTTTTATCCTCATTTATGATGAGCCCCATGACTGTTTTGTCATCAGCAAACTTGACAATATGGTTGGATTTGGGCTTAGCATAGCAGTCGTTGGTCAGGCTGGTGAATAACAGTGGACTGAGAACACATCCCTGTCAAACCCCAGTATTAATTGTGATGCACTTTGATGTGTTCTTACCTAAACACACTCTCTGTTATCTCTCAATCAGGAAGTCCAGGATCCAGTCACAGAGATGTTTACTGATTAGTAAATGTGCCACTTTTTCTATTAGCTGCATTGGCACCACCATATTAAATGCAGAGCTGAAGTCTATGAACAGCATCCTCAAATAGTTGTCTTTGATCTCTAAATGCTCAAGGGAGATGTGTAGTGCTATTGATATGGCATCAGCTGTGGATCAGTTAACTCTGTACGCAAACTGCTGAAAGTCAAAATCAGGAGGTAGGCATGATGAATGTGCTTTTTGATCATCCACTCAAAACATTTCATAATAGTGGATGTCAGAGCAACTGGTCTGTAGTGATTAGGGCTGGAGGGACTGGTTTTCTTAAGTAGTGGGATGATGTTAGTTTCCTTGTAGCATGAGAGTATGTTGCCATGGCACGAGAGGTGTCAAATATTTCCTTGAGCACTGTGCATAACTGATCAGCACAGCCTTTTTAGCACCTTGCCCAGCATGCTGCCTGGGCTAGCAGCCTTCCTGGGGTTCACACTCCTTAGCTCTCTTCTTACCCCCTCTATTCTGAGGCTGAGTACTGCATCCTTCTCATCAGTGGGTAGCTTTAGTGCCAACCTGTTGTTTCTTTCCTTAAATCTACCAAAGAAGATGTTCAAACTGTCCAGAAATCAATGCTGTCCTCACACTGTGCTGACCTGATTTTCTAGTCAGTGATGTTCTGTATGCCTTGCCATAGTCTCATTGCATCCTTCATGTCTTCAAAGTGGCACTGCACCTTTCTGCCATACTCCCCCTTAGCCTCCTTTATACCCCTCCTCAGATTACCCTTTGCTACACTTAGGGCTACTTTCTCCTTAGCTGTGCAAGTGGCATTTCTCTCCATCAGAAGCTCCTATACCTTAGGGGTCAGCCATGGCTTCTGGTTAGCTCTAATAGTCATACTCTTGGTATTTGTTACCCCATCAATGTAGTTTGAAATGTATGCCATCACTACCTCTGTGTATTCATCAGTGTTCAGTGTATTCATCAATGTTCAGATGCTGATTCACTGTGGCTGCCTTCTCGAACATATCCCAGTTGGTTCTTTCAAAGCAGTCTTGGAGGGCCTCCAGAGCCTCCTCAGGCCATACCCTATTTATTTCTTTGTGGATTTCTCTCTAACCAGTGCAGATTTTCAGGCTGGTGATAGCAAGATGGTATAATGGTCATTGGTCAGAGTTTCCCATTTGTGGAAGTTGCACTGCCTTATAAGCTTTCTTTACGTTTATGTCCACCTTGTCTAGGATATTATCACCCCTTGTAGGAACATCCACATACTGATGGTAGTGTGGGAGTACTTCTTTCAGATCTGCTTATTAAAGTCACCAGCTGCCATGTGTACAAAGTCAGGATATTTGCTCTGCAGCTCACCCATGTGTGTGCATAGTTTATTTAGAGCCTCAGTGGTATTAGCACTAGGTGGAATATACACCACTGTTACACTGACCCCATTCAGCTCCCTGGGCAAGTAAAATGGTCTACATTTAATGGACAGGAACTCTATGTTCTCCAAGAGGTGTGATAGTATGATTTCACAGTTGCTGCACCATCTTTTGTTAACATAGATGCAGACTCCACCTCCTCTGGCTTTTCCACACAATGTATGTTTTCTGTCTGCATGAAACAGCATAAAATTATCTAAGTTTACTGCACTATCTTTTATCTTGTCATGCAGCCACCTCTCAGTAATCAAAAATAAACAAGTATTTTTCACCTTGTTGTAGTTGGAGAGTTCCAGTCTCAAGTAGCCCATCTTGCTATCCGATGATCTCACATTAGCTAGCAGTATAGTTGGTAGTACAGGCCTATAGGGGGTTGCTTTTAACTTTACATCAATACCTGTTCAGCATCCTCTTTTCCTTGTTGTCTGACATCTTGTTCTCTTTTTTTCCTTGTCCAGCATAAACCAGAAACCTATTCTACCAGTTTCAGGCACTTTAGATTGTGAAGAGTTAAAATGCACAGTTGTTGTAGCTCTGTGCAAGTAGTAGGCCGCAGATACTCTGCAGACTTCAAGGCATCCATCCAGCAACATGTAGATGTCAATGGTTTAATTTCTAGTAACTTCTGTCTATTGTAAGTTATTGTACCTTCAATTGGAAGTACAGAAATTGATTTTTTATATTTCAGAATTTGGAGAGAATAGTAAAATGATGATGGAAGGGAGAGGAATTAAAAACATACAGCACCATGTAATTCATTGAATGCAGTGATGACAGAAAGAAGAAACTAACATAACAAACATAAATAAATGAGGCCTTATCATGAATGAACAGAATGGTGGAGAATTTGTACAGAAATCTGCAAAATACACTAATGATAGGGAGGACATTGCATTGAAGTGGAAAAGAAATTTGTAAAGTAATGATAGGGGATTATGGAAAAGAACTAGAGAAAGATTTTATTAACTGCTTAAAAAGAGAGAAGGAAGTGTCTTAGTTAAAGAGAATGAATGTAACAGGCATGTGTATAAGGCAAAGTTGCTTGGGGCAAAAGACATTTGTCAGCATTTGTTTTCCATGAGGAGAGAGACAGATGCAGGGCTGCCATTCTGACCACTATTAGGGCATTTTCTTATGCAACCCTAACCCTGCCTCTTGGTGGTGACGTCAGCTTCCATGTCACAGTGGAGGGACCTCTTACTTCCAGACACAGAAGCTTGCCTGTTCCTTGACATAGTTCTGTAGCAATAACCATTACTGGCTTGGATGGGCCCACACATATCACCCCCCCCCCATAGCCTATTCTCAGAGAGAGGAAGAGAAGATTGCTTCTCTGCAGTACCAGGTGATCACAAGGGGAGGACCACTACAATCCTCCATTCCAGGTGAGTGTGCCGGCATAAACCATACATCTCACATCCATCCCAGCAAGCTCATCCACTTTCTTGAGCCTCTAGTAAAACTAAGATTATCTGGTAGTAACTTCTAAACAAAAAACTTTCCAATACAGCAGCATCTAAATTTGGATCTTACTTTCTTATGGAAAATTTTCTTACAATAACCACACACGTGTATATAAAAAACAACTGTTCTGGCAACTGTTGTGGCAGTATCCACCAAATCATAAGAACATTTTAAAGCCAGACTTCCCAATGACTCAACATTTCTGATTATTATGGTGCAATCTTTCTTTTCCTTAAAAACAGGAATAATTTCTAAATGCCCCACAGTTGTGATAAAATTTTGCTCTGATTAAATAACACATTAGCTAGATAACTGTTGACCCTGGGTTCCAAGGTGCTAGAAGCATTGCCTTCATTAACATACCTGTCCAACAATGTACAGTGAATGTTCTGCCATAATCAGGTAAAACAAGTACAGCTAAACTGTTAGATTTTTGGCTGAAGTAAAGTTAGAAATTTTCCTTATCAAATGTTTATAAAAGCTTAGCTTACAGATGCAAGCTAACCCTAACCCTACCCCTGCCCAATCCCCAATTCTGCACATTATCTTAGAACACCCCTTTCTGTAATAATCAATTCCCAAATACTAAGGAAAGCAAGTAGTTGATGAGGAAGAGGAGGATATGAAGAAAAATAGAAAAGCTAGCAGCTCAGCAGAAATAGGTAATGGATTTGTATTTAGGGTTACCACCTGTCCCACTTTGCGAGGGACAGTCCCCTCTTTGGGCAGTTGTGTCCTGCAAAAAAATTGAAAAAATAGCAAATGTCCTGAGATTTTAGGACAAAAATATTTCCTATATTTTATGTAATAGTTGCATAAGACAGTTATTCTGTATCAGGAACACCTAAATGTTAAAAGAAACAGAATAAACAACCAAAATGCTACAAGAATAAGCTTTTATTTAGGCAAAAAAGTGAAGTTCTGTCCTTTGTACTGGCCATGGGTATGTTTCACCTTGCAAAATCTGACGTTTGTACCAAAAATGTCCCACTTTGGGCATTTGAAAAGGTGGCAACCCTATTTATATTAAAGGGACTAATGAGGCATGGGGGTGTGCTAGTCAGAAGCTTATTATACATGAAAGCAGTCCACCAGTGGTGCCCAGAGGGTTTGTTAGCCTGGAAAGCAGTACCAGGGTTGGAAATATTGGTAAACCTTAAGGCCTAACTAAAGGGTTACACTGTCATAACAGAATTTGGAACTCAAATGTGATTTAAGGCTGACAAGCCAAAACAAGCCATGGGATCTGATGCAGAGGGTCAGTGCCTGACCAAAGGGAGACAGACATTGTATTAAGTGGATGATGGAAATTTTAAATAAAATAAAATTCAATAATTATTTGTGACCAAAAAAAAAAAAAAGCAATAACAACAACTTATCATTTTACTTGTTGTACCAATAAATTAAACACGTAAAGATTTTTTAAAAGATCGGTGACAAAATTATTAGAAGAGGAAGGAAAGAGTTATCAACAGTGGAGCATGTGGAGGCTCTTGTTATTATATAATCCTTCAATATCTCACTTTACTTTTCTAGAAACAATTTTCATACTTCTAGATACCATAGAGTTGATTGTAGTTATGCAGCTTAAAGAGTAAAATACTGCAATTTTCCTGATATACTATGCCATCAAAAAGCTGAACTGACAAAACAGCATTTTTATTTGGACCAGAAACACTTACACTTAATCATCACTAAACCTCCTGACAGCTGTAATAGTGGCATTTGTGCAGAGCTGACTGAATCTGCCACAAACTGCAGTCTATTTACAGCTTGCTTCAAACAACAGTAAGAATGATGTAGCTGGACATGAGATAGCTTTACTAAAGAAATCCATAAAATAAATTATCCATGAACTAAAATGCCTTTACACTTCAAGTGATATTTACTAATGTGTGTAGCTCAGAGCACACAGCAGTTGACCAGATGAACATCTGCTTTCAGGCAGAAAATGTGTAGGAATAAATGCCCATATTTTTCTAAGGTAGCAACTGTAGCTTGTGAGACAAATCCTTTGTTAAAAAACTATAGGTGTGCCATTATAGAATAGCCAGAGGCTTTGTTTTGTAGAACAACAGTAAATGCATGCCTATCATAGGCATCTGAAATTCACATTCATTTACATGATAGAGAAAGGCCTAATATTGTTGACAAAAAGCAGCTCAGTATCATAAACAGGAATGTGCATTATAGATAGGATTCGAATGAATGTACATGTGTGGTGTTCTGGTAAAAAGGCTGTGGTTCGGGATTTTAACTTTTGCTATTTTCATCTTGCAAAAATAATGTTCGGGATTCTGGTCTTTCGACATTTGAAAGGGAATCCATATATATATATATATATATATATATATATATATATATATATATATATACATATATGCCTAGAGTAGAATCCAAATACTCCAAATAAATACCTCATTGAGAAATACAAACAGTCCACTAGTAAAATACAAAATGAGGTAAGACAAAAGGCTAGAATCCAGGACAAACAATTTTATTTTTAAACCAGGAAAACACGTAAGTGCTTTCACAGTATCAACCATAGACATCATCCTCATGTTTAAATAGCTGCCTCAATCTAATTTCAGTCATCAATTAAGCCCTTATCTAGCATCAACTTAAACAAGCAACCAAGTATCCTAAACTGGAAATACTACTAACTGATATAAAAACCACAATAAAAAAATGAATAAAAAACACATAATGAAAAAGCATATGTAAGCAGACATATATGAACAAACACATATAGACAGACATATACATAAACATTTTTCTAACCACTTCAACTAATGCTCAGTAAACCTATTTCTTTAAAGGTCTAGCTTTTAACATAGGTTTAAAGGGAATTTATCATTAAGTCCCTTTTCCATGTCTGCTCTTAATTTAATAATCCACCTAGTCTCATTCGTTTCAGTTCTGTTCCTAATGTCACCCATCCTATTTTCTACCCTGTGTTTTCTGTTATAAGGAACTTAAAATTGTGTCTCTCTCCACAATTCATAACATGTTTCGCCAAAGCATTAGTTGTCACTAAATTCTAAATATCATATAGATGTTCCTTATTCTATTCTTCAGTCTCCTATCCATCTTTCCTATATAAAATGCTTGGCATGCCTGGCAATGTGCCACATATACCACATGATCTGCCTCACATGTCCCTTCTGTCTTGAATACAAAAGATTTTTGAAAATCTGGATGGTCAAATTTCCCCGTCATATCAATAAATCCTCAATAGTTACATTTATAATAGGGTTTTGTAGTTCTTATAGTCTGATTTTTCCCACCTGAAGTAATTGTCTTCGGATAACAAAACATTGCCTTTAAGTTACTCATATTCCTAAATGAAAATGTTGGATTAGATCCAATTACTTCTGTGATCTCCATATCTGCTGTCAAAATAGGCCAGAATTTCTTATAAATATCCAGGATGGGTCTGACATTGCTAGCATAACATATTGGCATTCTAAGAGGACCTCCATCCCTATCCTTCTTAGTTTAATTTACTTGTGAGTCATGCTCTGAAAAGTAAGGTTTAACTTCTATATCTCTTAAACCCTGCACCTGTGCTAAAATAATGTTTACCGTGTTCTTCTAGTACCCCCTATGTATCAACCTCCCTTCCAATTGCTGTAGTTCTCATTTAACGACCTTATTTTTGGCACTAATCCTTGATGCTCTCATTCCTTGGCATTTTACTATGTTGTTAAAGATATGTGGGGGGTGCATACTCATCCTATAGAGGAAACTATTCCTATAGCAGTCTTTCTGTGTACCTCTGTATAAACCTGGCCATCTATTTGTATGACTACTTTCACATCCAAGAAATCTATTTTTTCTTGTGAATGGGTCAACAACATTTTAAAAATGACACAGAGTTATTTATGAACTCATAGAATCTAAATAATCCTACCATTGTATTTGTCCAAATCACAAAAAGGTCATTGACAAATCGACAATAAAATCCCACATACTCACTAAATGGTCCATTTAATATGGACTCATTTTCCCAGACAACCATCACTGTATTGGTGTAGCTACTGGCACATGACGTGCCCATAGCTATGCTATCCTTTTGTAAATATATCTGGTGATCAAAAATGAATATGTTATTTTTCTAACACTGTTTCCATAAGAAGACATAATAAATCAACCTCTTTAGTCTCAAATTTAACTGTCCTCTTCAAATATTGTTGTAACATAGAAACCCCCTCACTATTTGGTATCTTAGTAAAAAGGGACTGTACGTCCAAGGTGACTAAGGTTGCTTTCTCTCTTGGGACATTTCCTTTGAAGAACATATATATGTCCTTAATAAAATGTTTGGAGTCCTTTAAAATTACAGGGTCATCATCCAGAAGTGGTCTAAGTTTCTTCTATAAAAATATCAAAATAGGTTCTGTGCACCAGCCCTTCCATGAGACAATTGGTCTCAGTGGTAGATTCATAGGGTCCTTATGTATCTTTGGAATTCCCTGCATGGTTGGTATCAGTGGTTCATTAACAATAAAATATTTAAATCTACCATAATCTATGCTTCTTGTTAATAAACACTTGTTCAATGTATTATAAATTCCATTAATCAATAAATATATACATCATTCTGATTGATTGTCCCATATTCCTGACTATTACTAAGCATCTGCTTCATTTTTGTAAAATAATATTGCCTATCCATAATGACAATAGGTCTGCCTTTATCAGCTGGATGTATCGTTATGATCTCGTCATTCTATAAGTGGTTCAAAGCTTTCCTTTCTTCTTTTCTTAAATTCACAAACTTCCTATTATTTCTGTTCATATTATATATGTCTGCAGTATAAAACAATTATTCAGTACACAATTTCTCAAATACTGTCAATACAGGATGGTTCACAGGTACAAAAGTACTTGGTCTAACTATTGCAGTGTCCTGGTCATTAGTACCATAAATTAATTTTAACATAACTGTTCTCATAAAACATTTCAGGTCCACAATATAATCAGTTACCTCTGCAGCACTTGCTGATATAAATGAGAGTCCATTTTCCAGCACTGCTGTCTCATTTGGATTCAATTATCTACTGGAGATATTCCAAATTAATGATTCCCCTGGGGCATTCACATTTTCTTCAATGTATGCATTGCATTCAAGTCTACTTCCTTTTTCCTTTTCAGTCATGTAGGACTCCTGGATCTCCGCTTGTTGTTTCAAATCTCATCCGCAATAGGTAAAGGGTAAGGATGAATTTCCAGATCTAGTTCTCCATTCACTATTCTCTGACTCCCTCTATTGGTGTGAAAAGACCCCTTCATAGTTGGTACATGGACTATGGCTGACGTAGTTATGTTGGACTTTTGAAATGTTTTATTCCATGCTTCTGTTGGATACTCCTTTTTCTCTTCCATTACCTGTTGTAATTCAGATAATGGCTCAGTGCTATTCGAGTTATTAGTGCCCGTGATTGACTTTACTCCTGCTTCCATAACATCCAAAGCTGCTATTATATCATTCACACCCCCTGTGGATGTTGTCTTTGTAGCAACTCTCAAAATGGCTGGTTTGACCATTTTTGGCCATGCAAAGACATGGCCATTACAAAAGTCCTTCTTATCCCTCTCCAACTTTCTTAACTTCACCTGCAATACCTTGTACTTAGTAAATGAGAGGGAACCAACAATGTTATTAAGTTTTTCATCTACAATTTCAGATGGAATCAACTTGCACATCTCATCCTGTAAAGAGAGGACTGTGCATTTAAGTTCCCTGTCTTTTCCGGCGTAAAAAAGTCAATTAATAGTTGCATGTAACTGAGGTTTAATTCAATATTTAGTTTCTGCCATCTGCCTAGTAATTCCGGGTATTTATCTCTGTACGAGGGCATCTTCAATACTCTAAGGCCCCTTGGAACAATTTTTAACTTGAGACAAGCTTCTAAGTGGAACCACTGTAGTTGTAAGTGGTTCAATTTATACAAATAATCTTCAAGCCGAGATGACATCTCATATAACTTGGTTACATTAACTTGCTCTATTGTTTCACCTCTACTCACAAACAGATTCTCTATTAGTAGGGGGTTAGTGTTTCTATTCAAACACTCTTGTAATCCTTCTTTACACAATTCACCTTTCTTAGCCACCAGACTTGTTCTTGGTACATAATCCAACTACACACCCAGCACACCCCCTTCCACCATTGCTCCAGAGTTTTGGAAAAAAAAATACACAACAATCCCAAGAGTAGAATCCAAATACTCCAGATAAATACCTCATTGAGAAATATAAATAATCCACTAGTAAAATACAAAACAAGGTAAGACAAAAGACTGGAATCCAGGACAAATTATTTTATTTTTAAACCAGTAAAACACGTAAGCGCTTTCACAGTATGAATACTGCTTCCTCAGACATTCAACCATAGACATTAGCCTCACGTTTAAATAGCTATCTCAATCTAATTTCAATCATCAATTAAGCTCTTATCTAGCTTCAACTTAAACACTGACCAACCATCCTAAACCAGAAATACTACTAACTGATATAAAAACTACAATAAAAAACATGAATAAAAAACATATACTGAAAAAGCATATGTAAGCAGACTTATATGAAAAAACTTATGGACAGATATATATATATATATATATATATATATATATATATATATATATATATATATATATATAACATATATAACATTTTCTAACCAATGCACAGAATGAAGTCAGTGCATTTTTTCATTCTGTTCATTAAAGTTTACAGTACTCACAGTACATTGCATCATTTTTGATTTTACAGCTAACGGGCTTTGAGTTTGTTGGTGTTGTCACTATTGTTTGATTTTGCTAGTAATCTTTAAAAACTGACTCTTTATCCTTCAGACATATATGTTTAGGTGATGAAAGCATGCTACTTAATGCTCTACTTCTATCTTCTACATGGTTTTGTTACTGTTGGATTGCATGAAGAACATCATATATCTACAACTGCTTTTTTCCAAGCATAACTATTTAAGCATCTATGCTAACCTTCAACAGCATTTTGGATTCTAGAATTTTCCAGTGTAGCAGTTTCTCATTGGGTTCAGAAATTAATGTCAAATACAGGTGGTATGCAGTCTGTCAGTTTTTTATGTACCATATTGCTTTCATCATCCTAAAATATATTTTTCCTTGGGGGAAAAAACATATAATGATTTGGCAAGTCACCATTTCTTCTTCTTCTAATTCTGTGAAGTTTTCTGCAAGATGTTCAGGAGGTACAAAGGCTAGACTAGGTATCTGTTTAACTAGCACAGCAAGTTCCATATTATTGACAAATGCACTTTCTAGTTTATCATCTGCAATTTGTCACCAAACAATTTGACATAGGTGGAACTAGCATCCCTTTGCTTTTGTTTTTTGGTACATTCCTAATAATACTGTTAATAGCTCCTGTCACAAAATCACTTAAGATTCATTACTGGCTTTAATGACAGACAACTGTTGTCACACATCTTGCAATAATTTCCAAAAGCAATCATAGCATGCTTCTGTTAGCAAAGTTAAAACACCATACACCACTGGAACTATTCTACTACTATCTTGAATTCCAAAACTAGAATGGATAATACAGATTTGCTTGCATTCTGCAAAGCTAATTGGGAAGGTGCTATCTACTAATATAAACTCAGCCGAACATAACATTTCCATATTGCCAGTTGTGGTGCGTAAAACAATATTTGGCTCTGAGTCATTACTTGTGCTGTACTTAATGATAAACAATCCATACTTAATGGGCAGCATTCATAACTAAGCCAGCCTTAAATCTGAAATATTACTTAACATTTCCTTTCTTTTCTTCTCCCTAACTCTATAAATGTATTGTTTCAATTCATTGCTATTAGGCAGGTGATTAATTACAGTACAGGATATGCTGGCTAGAAGTTAAACAATTTTACATGGATCCTCTGTTGAACTTTCGGCCTGTTTCTTTGTACCCGTCTTTGCACTGCATGTATCCACTTTAACAGGATCAGCTCCATGATGATTCATATTACTCTTTATTAGCTTCTTTCCACCCCGCTAGTCATGCACTTGCCTTTATGCTTCTTGGAACTTGTCCTTGTGCAGTAAGGAAAACCATTTACATTAAGAATCTCTTTACCTTTCTGTGGTGCTTCTGTTCCATACAACTTACCAACTTCACCAGGGGGTAATTTATGCTTTCATTATATATTCTTGTCAAATTATGCAATACTAGTGTGCATATATTAATTCCAAATGCTGTATCGGCAGTTCAACTTTTTGCTACTCAATGTTGTGAGTACTCTGTATGTTGATTTTTACTTATTATTCCAACTAATGCAACTTATTCATAAACAAATCTGCCTTCTTAGACATTAGTGGAAACTATGATTCAGAAATGCTATACTTAAGAAAAAAGATGGGTTCTATCCTCAATGATACTGAGTAGTGTGTTGAGGATGCTGGCAATGTGTTCCATGATATTTTTAACTTCTTTATTAAAAAACATATACTGGCAAGACAGAAACATATGAGTAAGTACATTAAAGAAAAAACTTTTGATTAATAAGATGTAAAGCAGAAAAAAGGTGCTGCTTAATTATCAAAAATTGCTGTAATTGTAAAAACAAGTCTAGTTTAAATAAAATACAGAAACATCATATGTTTTGTATCAACTCTTCTAGAACTGTGAGCTCAGTTTGGTCTCAAAGGTTGCAAGCAGTTTTAAGGTATTCTTTAATTACAACCAAAAATTAAAAGGGAAGATTGTAAATGCATTAGCAATAAGCAATTGATAGGTATAGGGGGATGGTACCTAGACTTTGACTCACCAAGATCAGCTTCAATTCACTTGGAGTTAGCCGGGGAATGGGATGACCAGCACTTTTGCCTGCACACCTATCTAGCAGGGAGGTTTTAAAGCCAAAGACTAGTGCACTTGGTGGCAACCAATATCACTATTTCAGAAGCATGCATATCTGTAATGCACACTGGAAATTGTGTAGGACAATACAGAAAGCTCTCAAAAAAGCCCTCTACACCTGTCAGGATGATACCATGCCAGGACACCCTATTCCCCTCTCCACACACTTCCACCCTGACTATTTATACTAGGAATATCCCCATTGGAACCCTAGTCAGGCAAGTGCCAAGATGGTGGAGAATATAAGTGGAGTGGCTTAGGATATGACTGATTGCAATGGAAAGCAAAAATTAAAAAGAAGAGAAAAGAGAAGAAAGAAAACGTATGACTGTTGCATGTTATCAGTAGACAGTGAAATCATCATCAAGCCACAGGACATTGCAATTGTGCTTACAAAATGTTGTAATGGTACCAGTTTACAAAATAGGCAGTCGTATCTATCACAAGCAATTTTAGAGCTTTTAGCATGACTGGTACTCTATATTAAACTCATAGAAAGAGATTCATAAAAAAGATAATCCAAAAAATTATTCTGCTAAATAAGGAACTTTATGGGCTTTTGAAAAGGAGATCTTTTCTTTTCTATCTTGTGGCAATCTTTAAGGAGTTAATAGCAGTGCCAGAGGTAGGACTGATAGTGCATACTGATTATCTTGACCATGTTAGGGTATTTAACACTAGCCTACATAGGAGAATAATTGACATCGATAGCATTAGCTATCAATTCATACATGGTACAATTCATGGTTAGGCATTAGTCGTCTATCCTAACAATGGTTACCAATGGTCTACTACTGTGCTGTTGTAATGAGGACTGTTCTTATTGTACTGTTTAGCTCAGATATGAAAAAGTAAACAGAGCTAAACCACCACGGAGAAGGATAGGTCTCTAAAACTGCATTAGTAAGAGCAGAATTGAAATGGTCATTTAATGACATTTCTTAAAGCAACACTTACTTTTTAACTATTTAAAATCAGATAATTAGTTTAACCTAAAAAAAGAACTACCTAAACAACAAATATAATAACTTAAAATGTTGTAAAACCATGTACTTATATAAAAATGCAAACATAATTTTTAAGGGATAAGAACATAGTATAACTTAGTATAAAAAATATATATAGTATAAAAATATATTTCTAGTATATAAAAAAGAAAACCACAATAAAATAGTGGAAGCAATGAATCACACAAACAAACTTTAATCCACTGGTTTAGTGCTTTCAGCCCAAAACTTAGGCCTTCATCAGAACAAACATTTAAAAAAAAATATTAGCAACAACAAGAACAAAAAGTGAGTCCCAGCTCTACTTTCAAAGTCTGGATAATTTATTCACTGCGATTCAATATACTTTCAAAAGAAACAGTTCTTATTCTCTTAGCGCCTCGGCCACAGCTCTTGTTGTTGCTAATATAGTTGGCGGTTTCTCTGTTGTTTTATAATTTAAAAAAAATATCCCAGTAACATTAACCTTGGCTTTAAGTTGTACTTTTCTGAGTATACCTTTTTCCTCTTCTGC
This sequence comes from Protopterus annectens, assembly GCF_019279795.1. Classification (NCBI taxonomy): domain Eukaryota; kingdom Metazoa; phylum Chordata; order Ceratodontiformes; family Protopteridae; genus Protopterus; species Protopterus annectens. The sequence continues at coordinate 385,518,560 of NC_056749.1, forward strand.
AGGAATTCCCAAGTATTAATGATTACTCGAAAACAGATCAAACCAGCAACTATAAAAAATGCACACAGTCTTCCATTTAATAACAGCATCCGATTTATCAGTGCTTAGTTACTGTTAGCTGTATTCATGTCCCTTGACAGGGCTGTCGGGGCTTATTGCTGATCAATTCAATTGACTGGCAATCTTCATCGTTTTGTAGCCACTAGGCAAACCATAAGCACAAAGGTTATTGCAAAGTGATGTTTCTATGCTTAAAATATGCCAGTGGGATTTGATACCTCAATAAAACAAGCCTTATTATTTCCTAGGGAAATTCTTGAGAACTTTTTCGTTTATCTCCAAGTGATCACTTAAGATTCATTACTGGCTTAAATGACAGACTAAACTGCTGGATTGCAAGTGATGGGCTTAAAGAGTGTAATTAAAATTGTCAGATGTAAAACCGTAACTGTTTAGTTTAGTAAGTCTTTTGAATTCTTCTTCCTAAGGTCATGTCTTCATTTCTTTAACTTTTACTTATGGGAGTGAATATGTAGCCACAGAGGACAGACATGGTGTAAAATATAAATCTATCACATCAAAAAAGTTATGGACAAATGAGATGTACAATAAAATGCTGTCACTTGCCTTTCAGTCATTAATGTACTAAAGCATTTTAATTGCTAAATGCTCATGGTTTAGTCTGCATTAATCTCATTGTTAGGAGCTAATCATCTAATTCTCATTATTGGCTGATTTCCCTTAACATAGTGTTAGTGTAGTCATTTCTACAATACTGGTGAGAGCAAATGTATCTGATGACAGAAAAATGTATGAATCACACACTTTGCATTATGCTACCCTAGCACAAAGCCTGCATGAAAATCATAACATTTGAGATTATTATGGAAGTTTTTCACAGGTATTTCAGAGTAAAATCTAACCTAGTAAATCCCTACCTGTAATGTAAAGGGATACCATTTATGCAGATTTGCATTTAATGTGAAACAGAAGATTGTTGTAGAAAAGTAAAAAACTTGAAGTGCTGTCATGTACAAACATGAATCCAACTCATTAGTTTTAAAGTCTGAGTCTGAAGCACACACTTTTTTTATTTCAAAGCATAGAAATATCCAAATTTATTAATGTAATTTAAATTCCATTGCAGCTTATGTTTTTACTTATTTCATAACTACATAATTGTATAAAACCTGAAAAACCTCAGAAATATAATTCAATTTTGATTTGTGTAAAATGAAATGACTGGCTTTCTGGAATAAATTGCATATTATTTTAAGCCAAATTGTGAATTAAATAAAAAGTGGGAGCAGGAATAGCATACACTTCATATTTTTGTTACTGCAAAAAAGAGGAAGGGGAATGAAGGACTAGATTAATACAGCGCTCATGGCCTATAAAATAAATCTGGTCAATTGCCTTCAGTGTGTATAGATAGAAACACTGCAGCCATTGTAATAATATGGACTGTATTTGGCAGGGACTAGTATATAGAACTGCTAGTAAAACACAACAAATGGAAGTACTGGACTGCAGAATAATAATAAATCTGTTAAGTCAGCAATCACAATGTGGGCTTTAACAGAAACATATAAAAAAGAAATGTTTTCAGGGGCAAGACCCTTGTACCCCAAAACCCAGCTTTTCTAAATAGAATAATTCTGTGATCAAGCAGTCTCAAGAATATGAAAGAACATTCACTTACACACATTTCTTTAAGCTCATTGATTTCAACGTCAACGTTTTGACCATAAATGGGTATAAATATTTAACTATTGCTGTTCTGAGTTTTCTTAATGTGATGATTTCCAGGTATCCCAGGATAATATCCAAGTATTCCAAGATATGTTATTATTTTAGTACATTCTGGAAGTATATGAATCAGTGTAAAAAAGCAAGAAACATATGAGGATGTCTGGATCAAGATGAGATGATAAGTAAAATGCAGGAAGTGGAACATTGTCATAAGCAAATAAGGTACCTAGTCAAAAGGTAGCAATTCAAAGGGTTATTCTTTTAGAATAATTTACCTAGCATTATTTGAACACAGTTAAGAGATCATGGACTTTTGGCTACATGCATGTGCAATGAGGTAAATATATTATTATGGGCAAAATTTCTTTCATTTAGTTACTGTCTGGCAATTGAGATATACCCTGACGATGAATGATAATTATGGGTAAGGGGTTACCCTGTGTAAAAGCAACTGATCATGATTGTTATTTGTTTATATCTAAATGATCATGGAGTTTTATTAACAGGTGCTTCATAGGTGTATTTGTAGATCTGTATATGTGTGTGTGTGTGTGTGTGTGTGTGTGTGTGTGTGAGTAGTATCACTTGATTGCATTAAAACATCAGACATATACATAGTTTAAAGGCAATTATTCTGAGTGGGTAGCATGCATGTGAAACTGGGTGTTCATCATTGTTTTAAATTACACTTTTGTAAATAGTGTTTATGGTGGTAGAATTTGGTCAAAAAGACATTGTATTGAGTGCTAGTGAAATTGAAATGAGGAAGTTAAAATGTTACTATGAAGTTAAGTCGGACTGGAATGTGTATGTAAATGTTTGTGGGTTAGGGGTAGAGTAAGGCATAGATAAAGGAATAGATTTTGTTATGTGTATGTTTATGTGTGGATGTTTTGGGGTATATGACTGGGTATGTCAAATGGCAAATTGACAGTGTTCTCGAATGTTTGGGGTATTTGTTTGAGTGTTTGTGGGTAAGGGTTAGAGTAAGGGCTAGGTTAGGGGATAGATTTAGTAGTGTGTGTGTGTGTGTGTGTGATGTTCCATTTGTGTGGCTGAGTATCTTATGCAGTGTTACTGTTAAGGAAAGGTGGTTTTGTAAGTTAATGTGTAAGGTTAGGATTAGCACATATGATTAAGGTGAGTTAAGGAGGTGAAGCTCACCTTCCCATCTTACTCATGTATGCTAACCTTAATCTTTCTCCTCTCCCTGCTACTAACCCTAAGCAATCCCAGTAATAATAGATATACGAGTATAAACAGTGAGCTTTAGGGGAGATAACAATGTAGAGTAAATGGAGTTTGAACTCTAATCACTGACAGTAATGGCATTGCATCTAATGTAAAACTAATGTTTATTTTTCTACAAAATTAACATTAAATACCAGTTGAATGATGGCAACACTAAATGTCTACGTACTAACCAGGTCAGTATAGCTGTGCATACAATGATCTTTAGGTATATTTATGTCCTTATGGATGAAGTGATCATCTCATCTTAGAAAAACAATCCTAAAATTTGTCCACGCCAATGGAATGTAAATGTAAATGAGTTTGGATTGGACAGTTTTTACTTTTCATGCATTGGATTGGCTATGACCTCTCTTGGATTCCTTTTTATTTGAAAAACAGGTGCACTGTCACATTTAATGGTTTAACATGACTGGTTCATGTTATGTGCAGTTTTCAGTTCTGACTCAACATGTTTTATAGTATATGATTGGGGGATTTTCTTTCCCCCTTTGAGTTATGATTAGTTCAATACATGGGGGTTTGTTTTTAGAATTGTTTTTATTTGTTGTTACTTTTTGTATGTTATTCAGTGGTTCTGAAGATGTCACATACTGACGAAAACACTAAACCATGATTGTTTTGCATTAAACTCTTTGTTCATGAGTCCTGAGCTTTCTGGTCATTTTTCTTGGTATTATTGATTTAGTTACATACCGGTTCTAGTGGTCTACTTGTTTTACTTGTGATATTTGTGAATGTGCTTGTGGGGGAGCAGTAGTAAGTGTACAAGTGTATTAAAGCTTCCAAAACTGTCACACACTTCTGACAAACTTCTGTAGTATCTGCTGTGTCTGCTGCAGTTTGAGATTAGAGCATAACAGTACTCAAAGGTAAGTAACAAAAGATGATGTCAGAAGAGTACACAATATGTGTAACGAAAGGAACACAGGAAGAAGTTCAATAACATAACATTTGATGTGCTTCCATTTCACCGTAGTTCCATTGTAAAATCTGCATACTTTTAGACAGCCATACCATACAAACAAAATAGTGAACTTGCCCTGGAAGTGACCTGATTTAGCTATGCACAGTTAAGGTATTAGACATACAACAAGCTCACCTTTTCTATCAGTTATGGTACATAATCAGCTCACTCCATGTATTACATGTTACGTTATAAAATTACCCTGATCATAGACTAATTACTAGACACCAGTTGATTGAACATGTCTGGTTAATAACAAATGAAGAAAAAATATGAGCACACAAGTTCTGAAAGGGTAGGACAACAAATGGGATGAGCTACACATTTTCAAATTGCTACTTAGTTTTCTAGAAAGATGTGGCTGTCATGCAGAATTGATAAACTGAAATAGTTGTGGAATGTCAATCCAGCATTTTAAGGATGACGTTTCTAAGGTACAGTAATGACTAGACATACTGTATCATATACCTACTGTTTAATATGACAGGAAAGATAAAGTTTATTTTTAAAAATATTTTCTTATTATTATTTTTTATATGCATGAAGCAATTCCATACTAGGTTGTATGAAATGTATATTTGCACAAGCTGCTAATGCAGTATGAATGCTGGGATATGTACAAAAAAACCAAGTAGCACATAACTGTATGTAGTTCTTTTATTTGTAATATGATCGATCTGACCTCTCCAGATCTGCTGGCAAAGTACAGCAGACTCTTTCAAGAGTAGTACTGTTGTATAATGGAGAATAGTCAGCTTAGGTTCCTACATAAAGGTATTGGTCAAAATAGCTGCCCAGTGCCATTTTTGTGAAAATCTTTGATGTCATTTTCTATCCAGAAATCCCCAGAGATAAGCATTGGATATACTGACAATTATGGTTCAGACTGAATTCTTTGCTTGTTGTATTTTTCACAGCTCAAGAATATGTTTGCTTTTGCCTAAGGTGAGGAGATGACAGGGCAGAATAGCATACCGTACAATGTATTTAAATGAAAAGGTAAAGAAATAACAAACAGGGCAGATAATTGCTTAAAAAACGAGGAATGAAAAGAAAATTAGTCTGAAGTAAATTGTCACAGTCTCTAGCATGAATTAGCTAGGTTAAGCAACTTTGACAATATGGTAGCCTGAGAGCACAAACACTGTTTATAAATTAGAAAGTGAGTACAATACAAAATTAACTCTGAGTAGAAGAAATAGGATTATGCTATTAAAATCTTGATTTAATGCAGTAGGAATTGATTCAATGAGATCAGGAATCCATGCTGTGAAAAGGGTGACTAGTAAAAGAAACTAATCTATCCTGCTATAATAGGACATGGTACACTTTGTTAAATGTTCCTGAATTGCCAACCTTCATCTCTTTTATTTAGGTAAAGGAAAATGGTAACTGCAAGTGCCACACAAAAAATGTTTTCACTATACATCTTCCCCACTGTATTTAAGTACTAGGTGCAATGCACTACAAGACAAGCTTCATAAGAAGTTTCCTCAAAGTATCAGAATAATATCTCTATTTGTATATCTTTTCTGGTATTTTAGGAAGACGCATAACAGCAATAAACAAGTTCTGAACCAACTTAAGTAAGAAAGTTTACATTGACATAATTCAGGTCAGAAGTGCCATCAATACATGTTATATTTCATCCCTAATATACTTGATAACAGACTCTGTCATCTTTTAAAATAGCAGATGTGCTGTGTTTTGTTTAGAGTATTTTAAAAAAATCAAAATTATTTATATAATAGAAAAATATATTTCATTTCTAAAGTAGAGTGGGTGCCTTTTCTGCTATTTTTCTCACTCACCTACCATTTATAATTGTATTATGCATTCAGTCAAAACAGCATCTGAATTTTGTTAAAACTGCAAAAGTTGTTATCAAGCTATAGATTTACACACATACACACACACACACACACACAAATGTGCACATACGCTTGCACATGCAACCCTCACACACAGACACACAAGTGCACATACACATGCGTGTGCACACCCATACACACCAAATATACGTACATAACTCACCAGTTAAAGAAATACTGAACTTGCTTTTTAAATAGGAGACACAAATCCAGTCATAAATTATTGATGAAAAAGTGCACTTGAGGTGAAGAATAGATTTAGACTTGCCATTCTGTGCTCTGGGTGTCTCTTATGGCTTTCTCTTCATTTGTCTTGGCAAAGGAATGGTGGAGTGACGTCTTCATTTTTTCAGCATCAACGCAGTTGAATTTTAGATTATCTCTGCACCAGAGCATCAAGGGCTCTGGACTATCCTGTGTGGGTCTAATGTACTGTGATATATCTCATCTATTCTTAATAACTGTTTTTTTCCAGAGTTAGAAGAAGGCAACAACTTATTTTTGGACAGTACTATAATCCTGCTTTCCTTTCTGCTAATCTTCATTTCATTTGGAGCTGCATTAAGCTATAGAAATATATATTCTTGTTAGACTCTTCTAATACAAAACTACATCCGCCATGACATTAAGTGTCAGATTTTAAACAGCAAACAGTCTTGCCTGGAAAAAAAATTGTATATTCATTTTCTGGGGTAGAAACATTCTCTTGCTTTCTTATACTTTTTAGACTAGTAACTTGCTATAGCTTCCACGTGGATGCATATAGACGTGGTGTTTTTTTTAAATTACTGTGAAGTCAGCAGACCCAGATAAACAGGTTTACCTGATCTATGAGCATTTAGTTGCAAATTTTTTGGTACAAAATGCTGGGAATTTATTAAATGCACTAGTAAAAGCTCTGCAGCTCACACTAGAAATGCCCTTGCAGTACAACATGCCCATTTGTGATTCAGGAACATGTTAGCCATGATGAGGACAGACCTCATTAACAGTTAGTTTACATGTTTCCTGAATTACAGGTGCTACAGTGATGTGAAGGCTGATCTGAATTATCTGATAGTAAACTTCTGCTTGTGTAGACAGTGGAATCCACCCTCTAGTCACTCTGTCACAGACACATACACACACACACACACACACACACACACACACACACACACACACTCACTTATATAATACAGTCCCTGCACCTATCTCCACCCACCCATGGTCTTCACCACCCTGAAATTCTTTAGTGCCATTATGGCAAGTATGGTGTTCTAGTGTATCCTGCAACCTCTGATCTTCTTAATAACTGTTTTCCAGTGGTTTACCACCCCCATCTCCTTCATGCTATATATATGCCTTAATGCACTTTGTATTGGCATTACACAAGGGTGGCCCAACCACAGACCCTGGTAACTATAGATACATAAGTCCCACTAGCCTTATATGTAAACCTGTGGAGTGAATTATCTCAAACTTCAATACCTGGACATTGAAAACCTCTCATCTCTAGACCGTCATCAATTTGGCTTTATCAAAGGAAGGTCCTGCCTCTTTAACTCCATTGATTTATTTGAAAAGGTAACTGAAGTAGTAGATTGTGGTTATGCAGTGTATGCAGCATATCTAGATCTGGCCAAGGCCTTTGACACTATTCCCCATGCAAGCATTATTAATAGCCTTGTAAATCTGAATATAAATCCTTATATTTTTACAATGGTTGGTTATACATTCCGTTAGTGTAGCAGATGGCACTGCTGAAAACAAAACAGCTAGCAGTGGTGTACCACAGGGCTCAGTTCTGGGCTATTTAGCATATATTACTCAGACGTTCAGGCTAGCACTTTTAGCCTATGATTAACTATGTTTGCAAATGACTGTAAATTGGGCGCTGTTATTTGCTCTTCAATTGACTCACAATTGCTCCAGTGTGGATTAGTGCAAGGACAATGATCTCAAATGAAATGTAAAAAAGTATAGCATAGTTCATTTTCATAAAAAAACAGATTCACTTATCCTATAAAGAATGTGGGGATGGCCGTAGTGAGCTACACAGTTGGGCACATTCTGAAATCCTGGAGGCCATTGCAGGAAAGAGCATATGGCTAATCGGCATATGATTCAATCCCCAGAATGCCTCATTAGCATTCAGCTCAGCCATTGGGCCAGCCCTAGTGGAGCTGCATGTCTGCAATTTGGAGGGCCTGAAGCATCATGTAAGGGTGCTTGCTGAATGCAAAAAACATACTGCAAAGTGTATGCAGCTATGAACAACATCACAGCACATTTATGAATCTGGCCCTAACTTAGAAGATGGTGTGTTTCTAAACAACTTCTTTAACTCTGAAAGGACTTTTCCATCACAGAATACAATACCCCTTTGGGCTGTATCTTAATAGACATACCAGAAAGTTAGAGACCCCAGGGGTTGCTATCAAAATGACCCGAGTTACCATGAAATGCAGGAGGCACTGACCTTGATTCTGTGTCATAGAGACTCCATGAGCGTGATCTGCACCTTGCTTTTTAGATCATTAGGGATATGGCAGTCCATGACCTCTTATATATCTGCAAATCAAACAGTTCAGTGAATACTTAGACCAGAGACCTGAACCTGCATCGTCAAATTAACAAATAACTGTGGAGAGACATGCAAAAACTATGTCTTCACTAGATCAAAGTTCTACTACAGATCAAGCAATATGACATGTTATCTTCCTTTAAAAAGGAGGAGGGCAACTTAAATGGATATTCACAAATTCACCCCTATGCATGACCAGCCTATTGATCCTTTAAAAATTAGGTAAAGTCTAAGGGTGGACACTGGCAAGCTTTAAATGGCCACCTGGTCCAGTTGCTTTGGATTTTCTATGCTTGAGTCTTTCTTATTTTTCTTCTTTGCTTTCTTTCTTTTTTATACTTAGCCGATATACATGGAGCTTGTTCAGCTGCCCTTTCACTTCCTGTGTTGCAGCAATCAGAAGAGGCAAAGAAAGAGATACGATCATTTTTTTCTCTTTAATTCTAATATATATTTCAAATCAAAGTAAAAGTTATCTTTGTTTGGGAAAAGGAGTATGATCCTAGTGTGCTGCAGCAATACCCTTGCTAGAACCTAGTCACTCAGCAACATGGTAGCACACAGGAGCAGTAGTATTTGAAAGCTGTGGCACTATAGTGTGTACCTTTTGTGATGGAAATATATTTTTGTGACTCATAGTCTTAAGCAACATTAAAGAATGGCATAATAATGCAGGATTGACAGGTAAAATAAAGAGACTGCCCCTGAAAGAAGCTTTTAACACATTCTGCATTTGTTGATAAAATGCACATGAGAGGACATGTCACCTATGAGTGACACAAAATGAACTTTGAGGAAACATTTTCTTAAGAATAAAGAAAGTAGATGCTGACCCAAATAAGAGAGAAAATGCTGCATAATGTAAGACTGCCCTTAAACTGTTTATAACTCATCAATCTAGGAGCAACTGTACTCACCTAATAATGAATACTGAACTTTAAAAAAATCTCCTTATCTACCATTGCCACTTCACGGGCCAGTGACACTACCAAGTACCCAATCCAACAGTGTGTCCTAAAAATAAAGTATTATTATAAATGCTACTAAATCACAATACATTTTCAACATACCATTGATGATACTTTACACAGAAAACTTTTAAAACGTGTGCCATTTAATTACAAATTGGGTTTTTTTTCTGTTTTTGTGGTGAGGGTTTCCACCTCAGGGACATAGAAATGCATAGTATTTACATACTGGCACCTTATATAATGATCTCAGGTGCTGCTGATTCATGTGATTAAGCAGAAAGTCATCTCTACAACAGGCTAAAATAATGCAGTTTTCATCTAACTGCAAAAAGCTCACATCAAATAAAACTCTTTTATCAATATATCTGGCTGCCCTCTTATATAACATTCTCATCTTTTCTATCCTATCCACAGAAGAAAATGAAATTGTCTAACTTTTTGCACATCAAACTTTTATCTGGTCAGTTTTCAGGACTGTGGTGAGCGCACAGTTCACTAATGTCCTTGTCTGATTTATAAAAGATCTTCAGTGGCTTTCCTTACTCCAGTTAGAATTTCACCTTCTATTTGTCGATCCATCATGATAATGACATCTCCTGCACCTACCCAGGCACCACTGAAGCATGTGTCATAGGCAAGAAACACATCATGAGTCATGTAAAGCCAAGTACCTACTAAGGTAAAGTGTTATAATGCTCTTGCATTAGAGTATATAGTTCAGTTCTTGGTCATATGTTACCATTTTCCATCATTCAGTGTATGACACACCAGCTTCTGATCTGTTCCATTGTTACTGCTGGATCTAATGTCCTTAAGTATTTCTGAGCCCTCTGTCTGGATCTAGATCCTCTAATTGGAATACAGTTACACCACTAAGGTCTCTTTTTTTGTAGTGGTATTTGTTACAGCAGAGGATTTGGACTTTGATGATAAACAATGCATGGAATTTGTAGACATTCACTTTGTACCACCTGCATGAGAAGGCAGTACTGCAGTCATGGGAAGTAATAATTATCAATTTATATCTGGCTGATGTGACCTCAGTGCAGTCATCCTTGCTTAGATACTCGAATCAGCAGTGCTGCAGTGGAGGAACTGCAGCGAACTGTTCGGATGTCATACTAAGTATACAGCACACTGTGGTTGCATGTCCCAAAAAGGATTTTTCAGACACTTTACTTAAAGGTTGTGGCATGAAACATTCAAGTATGTTACAATACTGAGTACACTTTGGTAAACCTTGATTCTTTTAACTGTATTCTCCACTTTGTATAATGTTATACAATTGGATAAGAACCTTTTTTGGCTTTTTTATTGTTTGATATATTTAGTGATATATATATAAAACATACAGGGCATTTTACTCAACAATAATTTATTTGATAAATGCTAAATATAAGAGAGTGACTAGTTTTGTAGACTTGAAGATATTGCTTTTGCAATTAGTGGTGACCTATTAGTGGCCTTTCTAGATCTCGCCAAGGCTTTCGATACCATCCCCCACTTTGGAATTATAGATAAACTCACTAAACTACGTATAAATCCCTATGTCACAAGATGGGTTGCCAACTGGCTCACTGACAGAACCCACACTGTGAAAGTAGCAGACTCTTAATTCAACTTCAGACCAGTGGCAAGTGGAGTACCACAGGGTTCAGTCCTAGGTCCTCTCCTGTTTGGTATCTACTTCTCTGAAGTACAGGCTAAGACAGAAGATCTTTGGCTAACAAAGTTCACAGATGACTGCAAACTAGAAGCCATAATCAAAACTCCTAAGGATGTGGACATCCTACAAAAGGGCCTCACAGATCCCTGGTGTCAAAGCCATGGCCTCAAACTCAATGCCAAAAAGTGCATTGTCATCCCTTTTGGTAAAAACTCTGTACCCATCAACTACCACATAGGCAGTAGTCTACTTAACACCGAAAGTGTGATAAGAGACCTTGGGACACAGGTGGACAGTAGTCTCTCCTTTGATAATCACATTGCCACAGTAGTCAAGAAATCCTTCTACGTGGCACACCTCGTCACAAAAGGTTTCTCATCCAGGAAAAAAGAGGTCATTGCTCCCCTCTACTCATCACTCATTAGACCCATTATAGAGTATAATGCCCCTTTTGGTATGTACCTTACAAGACATCTACAACAACTGGAAAGGCCACAGAAATACCTCACAAAGAGGATTACCAGCCTCAAACAGATGCCCTATGCAGACTGTCTCAAAAAACTCCAGCTTTACACTGTCGCATATTGCCTACTCAGAGGCAATCTCTGCCTCACATACAAAGCCATGTCAAACCCAGAGCTGTTGGACATGCCCCACTTAAAGAAATCCCAATCCCTCCGAGCTACATGCTCTAGGGACCTAAACCTTGTCACCACAATAAACAGAACATGCTGGAGGGATAGATTCCTGTCCCAGGGACTTCCCATACTCTGGAACAAACTACCTATCTATATCAAACAAAGCTCCTCATTAGCACTCTTCAAGAAAAATCTTGATGATTGGATGGGAGATAGGACATTCACCCCGGGGATCACTTTTGTGGCTCTGCTTGACAGGGGCACAAGAAAATAATTTTCTTGGGTGACAAAAGCCAGGGTACCATTTGGCTAGGCTTGTATAGGCCTTAGGGCCAATAGCCTAGTACCTACCTATGAACTTATGGTGCTAAATAAAAGGATTTACTGATAACCATGATCAAAAGAGAGTGAATTATCAACCCACATTCGTAGATCTCTGATGATACTACACTTTTTAGCATTTGCTTTGAGCCCATGATTAGTACACCAAGAATTTACTAGGGACAGTTCATGCTGGGAGTGGTTGGTGTCAGAAGATGACTTAGCAATAACCCCCAGTCTGCAATCTTATGCAAACTTTGATATACAGAGGTCATGGCTCTCTGCTTGGAGATCTGAGAAGTACAGCCCAAAAAGGAGAGATCCTGGCAGCAAGCCCTGAGGGACACTGATAGTTATTTTCATGCTTTGTGGTGTGGAGATTTCTATCAGATTGTCTACTGTACAAAAACACGATATACAAACATTGAACTGGAAACAGTCAAACTACAAAACATCTAAAAACATACATCAATGTGTATAACATTTACCAATTCTGAAACCACACAATGGGCAAAACCCATTCCCCAATATACCAGAATCTCTGACAAACAGCTACTTCCACATTTTGGTGTTCCATACTTTCAATGTTTTCTGATCAGTGTCCTCTGTGTTGAGGATCTGTGAAGCTGACATTTTAAGGTAGACCCCTGTTGGGGTTCCAACAACTCACACTTTCTGGGTTCTGTCTTTCAACACATCCTTCTTACCATATATGGGTTCATTTTTAGTATGTTTAGCTTCTGTATAATGTCAGTATAAGAAATAGTGTCAAATACCTTCAAGTAGTCAAGCTGCATTGTGTGATTGACACGATCACTGTTTATAGACTCTGTAAAACTTAAAAAAAAAGTTTACCAGATACAGTAGACAGAATTTTTCTTTCACAGAATGAAACTGTTGGAAGTCAAGTTGAATAAGATTCTTGATATCTTAGTTTATGGGGTCAGTTATAATATGTTGCAAGTCCTTGCAGATGAAGTTTGCAAGACTAATAGGTCTGCAATTACTTGGGACAATTGTAAGTCCAGTATTATGGAGGAATGCCATGACTGAAGTACACTATTCATTGGGGATGAAACTAGTTGTAGATAAACTTAGGTTAAAACATTTAAGGAGTGGGTCTGCAAAGGCATGTTTAACAATATTAATTCATTAAACGAGTATATTGTCAGGACCTAGGGAGGAAATATTTTTGGTTTTTGGTTAACACATCCAGTAAATGAACTTTGGAGACAGTTTGGGGTAACAAGGGATTCAAGTATTTCAGGGCTTTGGATAAAAGTCTCAATGTGAAGTTGACACTGAATTTATTTGCAAGGATGCTGACAATGTCTATTGAATCAGAAAAGATGTCATTTTGAATAAGTTCAAAGCAATGTAGGGTGTTGTTTTCCAGGTTTCTACCATATACAAAAGAGGATTTATAGTTAGCTTTGGCTACAGAGAGCAGTCTAACGTGGTATGCTCCCTGGCAGTATTTTTCAGTTTTTTGTAATGCTTTTGATATTTAAGAAGTTTCCTTCTTTTGTCTTAAATTTGTTTATGGTAGGGAACCAGTGAGTTGGCTGATTTTTGAATTTCCCATGACACTTAGTTCTAGTAAGAAGTAGAACTGCCAGCTCTATGCATTTCCTAAATGAATGTAGAAACCTTAATGAATTTTGTTGCCACATCAGGGTCAAGGTGGTTCACTGAAAACTGAATTTTGATATTTCATCACATAGTGGAACTTGGCATGTTTACAGTCTTTAAATTACCTGTGTTTTTTTCTATACGGGCTTTTGGCAATTTAAACGTGGAGGAGGCCACACATCTGTGGTCAGACTTAACTAAGGAAGAACATACCAGAGTAGCAGTGAAAGAGACAGCCAATTTGTAAAAATCAGGTTAATAATACTGTATCCTCTTATTTCTGTGGTTGTTTATCAAATGTTCAAGGGCAATGTTGTTTATTAAGTCTAGGATTTTTGGGTCTGTCTTACATTGGAGTTATAGGTGTCCCTGTTTATTGAAGTGTGACTAATGTCACCCAAATAATGGCATTTATGTTAATGGGGAGATCATTTAAAGCACTGTGGAATCCTGAGGTGGTCATCTGGGAACAAAGAAGATGTTTTGTAGTAAGCAATTAATTGATAATTAATCCTGTCTGGAGTGATCTGTAGTTTATTGAGTCCAGTTTCCAGGTCCCTCGGGAATGGCCTGAAAGTGACATGTTCCTTGACAAATACAGAGACTCCATTATAGTTGCAATTGGGTCTGAAGACATGAAAAGTGCAAAACCAAGGTCTACAGGGAGTGCCCTCTTTACATTTAAACCAAGTCTTAGTACTGAGATATAGAAAATCTTACCATAATTGTAGATGTCCTTCTCTTCACTGTTGCAGTATTCTTTACATAAGGGATCTCCGTCAAGTATACTAGAGACTTTAGCTCTTATAGGCACTGTATATTACACTTATGCTCACTGTGGATGGTATAGGGCATAAAGGCGACATACGGACACAAACACTCAGAACGGAATTGTCCTGGGAGGAAAAGAGTACCATCAGGGACAAAAGAGGACATGTACATCCAGAAGGAAAAGGAATCAATAGTTCTTCATCGAGGAGGGAACAAAACTACAAAAGAGGGGGAAGGAGGGAGGGACAGAATACTGCAACAGTGAAGATAAGGACACTGTTGTGGTAAGGTTTTATACAACTGTACTATGTCCTTCCATATCATTGCTGCTGTATTCTTCACTGAAAGGAGAGTACAAGAGCTGAGAAAAAGACTAGGAGGAGGAAGGCACTGAAGAGCCCATACAAACCCATGCAGAATAGTCCTGCCAAAACCCACCCTGGCCCTGGAAATAACATCCAATTTGTAATGTTTAATGAAAGTATGAAAAGAGGACCAAGTAGCAGCCTCAAGGAAGGAACTGGCGTCCATACCCTTGAAAAAAAACCGCCAGATGAAGCAAACACCCTAGTAGAATATGCCTTGACAGAAGAAGAAAGGCATTTGCTATGAAATGAATAACAAAAACAAATGGCCTTAGAAATCCAGGATGAGATGGTTTGCTAATAAACAACCAAACGCAAAGTCCTGGGATGAAAATAAACAAAAAGTTGCTCAGACTTCAAATTACCTTCATTTACCTAAATAATATGTGAGCTGTCTTTGTAGATCCAAGGTGTGAAGAACCTTCTCACTGGCAGACTGTGGAGGAGGAAAAAAGGAAGGAAGATGAATAGACTGATTAAGGGACAACTTATTAACCACATTGGGCATAAATGAAGGGAGGAATAGCCATGAGAGCTTGAAGTTCAGACACTCTCCTGGCTGAAGTAAGAGCCAAAAGCCAATCTTCCCAGTGCAACGTTGCAAGGATGTTTTGAACAAGCAGGTTCAAAAGGAGACTGAGTTAGTTGATCTGGTACAAAACTGAGGTCCCAAGAAGGTGGAATAGGCTTTCTGGGAGGCCTGATATGAAGGATGCCTTTAAGAAATTGCTTGACCTTAAACTGAGAGGACAAAGGAGGATTCAATGGCAGACTAGCAGAAACTGTAGATAGGTGAGCTGTAACTGAAGAATATGTCAGCCCAGCATGGAGCAAATTGAACAAATAAGAGACAACCAGAAGAACCTCCACAGAGAGGGGGAAACCAGATGGTGAGAGAGGCACCAGCTAGAAAAATTTGGACATATATGATTTTCTGGTAGTGGGTTTCCTGGCCTCCTACAGAGCTTGATTCACATCCTCAGAAAAGAAGTGTCTAAAAGGAATCAAAACCTTATTACCCACAACATCATTACAAAATTGAAAAAGGAGAAAAGAACCCCAATGGGGCACTATCTGAAGACAGCTTGGTAACCAGCACAACAGAAGGGTGTTCAGACCAACGTTTGAGAATGGTGCTCAGACTGTCAGCAAAGATGTTAGGAGTGCCTGCATGCGTATGTCCCTTTATGCCCTATTGTGCAGGGGTGGCATATGCATGAGTATGGTGCTTGTAAGTTCTAAAGGTTCTGGTATACTGACTGAACATTGGGCCATCCTTGGCAGTAGATTCCTTTTGTAAAGAATACTGCAACTGTGATATGGAAGGAGTGACATGGAAGGACATCTAGCTGAGAGGGAATGAAATCATTTGAAAATAATCCTATTAAGATGTGCAAAAGCTCTGGGGGCAAGCTTCATAATGTTGCATATCCCATCCTCTGGTATGTTACCTTAATGGTATCAACAATACATATACTACTATAAATCATATGAGAAACTACAGAGTGTACTTGTAGTTATCACTACAGTGGGCAGACGCTACAACAAATCACATTTCCTGACACTAGTAAAGTCTTGCATAGTGAGGTAACAGCTGAATGCCTGAATTATGCTTGAGATTATTTTAGTGTTTTCATTGCTAAGATATAAGATTTATCCAATGTTTTTTAAATGTTTTGTGAAAATTAGCAGACTCTACTCTTCTGCATTGGGGGAGTGAGTAAGCAGCAGCTGGCAGACGACAGGGATAGACACTGAACTTAGGAAGAGGGGAAGGGTCCCAGCAACATTCACTGGTAAAGCTGGTATTGCCTTGTTTAGCTGCAGAATCTCATAATGTACAAAGCGTTTGTTTTTGCAACATTTCTTTGTAGAACCTACTTGTGTGTTTAAGCAGAACATCTTTGACAAGACAAATTCCTCCGGTCCTTTAAACCCTCTCTAAGGGTGCAGCACTTCTAAACAGTATCAGAAACAACAGCAGGGGTGTGACCAGTACAAAAGGCAACAACTACTAATAAAAATGAGTTTTTGTCTTTGAGATACATGTTGGGAAACTCTACAGTAAAGTCAGGAGAAACAACAGCCATTGGAATATGCGTACATATGAGAAAAGTCAGAAAGTAAGCCAGCTTTGGCTTGAAGCTTAAGAACCAAGTTGTGAATATAAACTAAGTAAATAAGAACTGAAGTAAGTATTTTCAGTAACAGTGGAATTGCAGAAACCTGCTGTGGGAGGCTGTTTTTCAGACTGATAATGGGCTGTGTGAAGTCTTCTAAGCAATCTTCCATCATCCGGAATTCTGAATGAACTGTGTGCCATGTGAAAAAGAACAGCCTTACATCTGAACTGTAAGTAAACATCCTGCTTGAGAAGTATGACTAAGAAATGCTTAAACTTTTGAAAGTAAAAATCCTTTATTCATCTTAACCACAAAGGTACATTCACCTTTTGTTTAATTCCATGAAAACAGACACTATTTATTATACTTTTAGATTGTTGGTGATGTGAACCACAAATGGTGTACTTGAATGATGTTTACATATATTTGGTCATTTTGACCTCTGGTCAAAACACTGGTTCTGCAATTTGATATAACAGTGGTATAAAGATGGTTTCTTTGTACACTCTACTAATCAATCATCTCTTGTTTCCTTCATAATGCAGACAGATAAAGCCCTAGCTATGACCTAGGTGACCTGTCTTTGATTAATATGACCAGGTCAGGAAGAGCAGGTAGAACTGGATGAAAGTTAGTGGCCAGTGCCAACTAACCTATTCTGGGGTATGGAATGTGGTCCAGTCCACTGAACTGCCAGCACCTTCTGGAAAGCAGGGTGAAAACCATACAGTACTATGGTCCAGAAAATGGTAAGTGACTACTTCCAAGCCTCATTTGTAAGAATCCCTTAAAAGATGTTACCATGAAGGAATATGCATATACAACAAAGAGTGAGAGTAGGATATTCATATTAAGTGAGTTTGCTGTGTGTGGGTGGGGGGGGGGGACCATACAGGAAAACTTCCCTAAAGACTGCTTATAGGATGTGATACGGAGAGGAGAGCTCAATGGCTGGTATGCACATGGAGGCAATATATAATTAAATAAGTATAATTTGTTTTCTTTCTTTCTTTCTTCTTGTGATCCTCATAGGAGTCAAAAATAACATTGGATATTATCTTTCCTGAAAATTATAAAATTAAAACATACATGATGAATGGAAAGAACAGGAGAATGCTCCTTGTAAACTGAGCATCGTTAACAACAGGAATAAGTCTGGCTGATAGATGCATTCTCTCAACATTGATAAATGGGGAATCTACTTGCTCTAAACGTGGCCATCTTTCCACCTATCTAAACACTTCTATTTAGAATAGAGTAATGTGTGTAAACATTTAAAAAAAAAAAACTCATGAAAAGGATGGCAGGAGTGTCCAACGAAACACTGTCACACACAAACTGCTTTGCAATCTATTCCGACATAATGCTGTGGGATTTATATCTTCATCACCTGCTTGGATTAATAATGTTAACATTGACACTGCAAAGCAGAATGGGGAGAGGTTGCACTCCTGTGGTCCTGCCCATCTAATGAGGCATAAAACCATAGTTTCCTTTAATATTGGTAGGCAGTAACTTAAATACATGTTAAAGGTCTTATGGCACTTTTATTAGACAAACACATGCTTTTATCAGTAAACAAAGCAATAATGAACAAAGGATTACTTACTAATTCCAGTACAATATAGTATAGTATACTTTTATAGTGAGAAATGCAGTGAACAAGCAAGTTATTTATCTAACCTCTTGTCTGCCCATCCAGCCATCCATCTATCCATCATTCATTCCAATTATTCCTCCCTCCATTTGTTCTTTATACCTTCTTTCATCTGATTTAAGGGCAGGATGTTGCAGCCTATCTTTACAGTTAGTTGGTATAAGCCAAGTCCTAGACCAGAATGGGGTTTCATTCCTTATAGAGGAACATGCACTCATGTATCCACAATCAAAGGCATACTGAGCAAAGATGTGACATTGCCTATCAAGTTTTAGAAAAGAAGCCAGAGGCACAAATGGAAATCCAAGTGCAAACAGTTAGAGAAATGCATACTTTACAGACAAACCCTATGTAAAAATTGAATTATTGGACCAAGTGTGGTCATTCAGTTGCTGTAACTGTATACCAGTTTTACCTACAAATGACTTAGCAGTTGCCTCTGCAGAATTCTGTGTCTGTGTTAAGAATGGATTTGGGGCTAGAATATGGTCAGCCCTAAAGAATGAATCAGAAAACTGTACTCATTCCTGAGATAGAGACTTTTTCCATAGTTTAGGTAAAGCCAATCATATGGACTGTAGTGATACCACTTACATTGCTTGACACCCAACTCTTTTCTAAGAGCCACAGAGCTCTTAAGTGTTGTTGACTCTTAGAAAAATATCCATCTTCTCACCCCTTTAAGAAAGAAAGTTTAACCTGTATACCAGGATTTCAGTGAAACATATAATTATATATATATATATATATATATATATATATATATATATATATATAAATCTTCGAAAGAGTCTATTTATAAATTACTATCATACCTTAACACCTGTATGTCCATTGCTCAAATGTTTTTGTACTTGAGATTTTCACTTATATCGCTATGGTTTCTGAGTATTGTATCACAAAATGTTAGCTTCTTTATTTAAATAGCCTTAAAGTCTACTTTTTTAAAAAAATGTCACAAAATCTTTTTTCAATAATTCAGAAAAAATACTTATGGACTTACATATAGAGTATTAATTGGGGCGGGTACTTGAAAAGGATCACTTGTATAATATCATGAACTGATTAATACTTAAGTATACTTAGCATATTTTGAACTGACTAAATCCTTCTGTGCTTTCCCTCATGCAGACGTCCTTGATATTCTTGTGGATCTAAACATCAACCCCTATGTAGAAAGGTGGACAGCAAATTGGTTGTTGGATAGAACATGTCATTAAAACTACAGGCACCACTTCTGAAAGTAGAAATATCACAAGCAGGGGTTACTCAAGACATAGCACTAAATTATCCAGTACCTGGCACTGGTTTGTAGGGTTACTTGAGACTTGGCATTGAATTATCCAGTATCTGACATTTGTTTCTCTTATCTACAAACCCAATGACACAGGTTTCTGGTTAACAAAATTTATAGATGACTGTAAAACGGATATTTTTAGAGCACCAACCAACATGAAGATGCTCCAGGAGGAGAAGGACTGTGTAAACATCTACAGTAAGGCAGTAGCCACCAACTTAATGCCAAGAAGCACAGTATAGTTAATTTTGGTAAAATTTAATTATTACTCAACATACCATATAGATGACATGCTCCTTAGTACTGAAAATAGTATGAGATGTCTAGGCTCCCTTGTGGATGATTCCCTATCAGGTGTCCAATGTGGTTAGACAGTCATTCCATCTGCCTAAAAAATAACTAAAGTTATGTCATCCAAGTGCAAAAAACATCTGCTGTACCTTTCTCTTCTCTTATCTGCTTCATTATTAAATGTAATGCACCTTTGATATTTTCCTATCAAAACATATCAGTAAACTGGAAAAACCCCAGACATTCCTAACCGAAAACATCACAGGGCTCAAGTTTCTTAATTATCCAGACCAAATAATTGCCCTTCCTCTGTATTCTGTTTACCACAGACTCTTCCACAGAGATCTATGTTTGGTCTTTCAGGCCATGATTTTCCCCACACTCATTCATCTGCTATAGCTATTGTGCTGTCATAGAACTAATGGTTACTCTGCCATGCACACAAAGTAGATTAATATTATCGACAAATTAACAGGACATGTTGATAAGGCAGGTACGTAGAACAGCATAGTTCCTACCCCTGCCTATTTAGCAAAATACTACCTTAGCTATATTTGAGACCAACCAAGGACATTGAGTGGACACTCACAAATTCAATGCAGGCCTGTATTTTGCCTCCCTTCTTGAGGAAGGAGGTAACCCTTGATGTTAGGGTGTTCTGACTAGGCAGAAAAAAAAAATGGTCTGATGACTGATACTTTAGTATTCTCCAGTGAAAAACACCCCAATATTATGCTTTTAAACCCTGTCGCCTGTTGCTGTTATCTTTCTTACTTCAGTATACACATATATCTATACTCTTTTACATACCTGTATGACCTCCCATTCTTTGTAGACAGGTCTAGCACTGCACATAGACTGTCATAGTTTTCTTTGCATATCACCACTAAGGTTTTTACATTCCTGTTTAAACATTTACATTCTGCATTGTATAGGCCATATCATCATTTACAAGGTTGATAAGAGCAAACACCTCATTTATAGTCCAAAAATAGATATTGTTTTACAACACAAAAATGTATGCCAAAGTATGTTTTGGTTATAGATTAAAACAGACAAATCTTCAAAACAAAAAAAAACAAAATTTGTAATCCTTTAGTATATCAGTCGTTTTTTATTTTTTTTCACGGTCCTTTCTTTTCCTCCTCCATCCATCATGATCATGATGACCTTGACTGGCATTTTATATGAACGTGCAGTACTAAATAAATGAAGTAAGTAACATTTTTTTTTTTTGCTCTGATCCTTCTTGACCATCAAGCCAACCTCCTGCTGCTTAATAGGCACATCCATTCCTCCTGGGTTGAGAAGTCTTCAGCACATTCTTTCTGCTGAAATCAAGAGTCAAGCCAGCCTGGAGAAGGGCCCACATCCACAGGGAGATCATGTTTTCTTTTTCCCTTAAGATCCCGTGTTTCCTCTGTGTGTGCCCTGTGCATACAAACATGAAATGAGCTTCCATGATGCATGTGCCAACATCCAATCGTAAGTAATCAAAAGGCCTACCTCGCTTGTAGACAGCCCTCTGCATAATCCCAGGCCTTGAACAGGAATTTCACTGTATAAATGTACCCATGCACATGCCTCACCCCCTCAAAAAGAGAGACCCCCCCAGTCCATCTCTGTAACATAATTTTGAATCATTTAAAATTATTTTTCCTCTATCGACAATGGCTGTCATTAAATATTTACAACCTGTAGAAAACAAAGTTATGCACAGCATACTAAAATTGGGATTTCCAAATATCATTCTCCATTAACTTAAATGACTGCAGTATTTGTATTTGTATTTGTTTGATTAAATACAATTAAGTAGCTGAAATGTGTGTAAAACAAATAGAAAGTGATATGTAAGCTGTGCTTCACTTTTTTTTTCTTTTTTTTTTTTTTTTTACATTTAAGCTGTTTTTTAACACTAGCCTTACTTTACTTTGTCAGCCACCAGCAGTGGGTCATTTCACTCCTCGTTAGCCAAAATGGTAGTGTTGTGAATGACTTATATATATACTTGCATAAATCTCCCTACCTCGCTCTCCACGGATACAGATTTGATTGCTTACATTTTTGTAGGGCACACTATACATGGCATGCTGTTTGATATGATCCTTGATTTTTTTTTTCTGTATCTTCTTCCTCATTTAGCTCTGTGTTCTATTTGTCATAGTCCATTACTCTGGTCTTAAATGAGTAAAATGAGAACTGGTATGTTCAAATATTTCTAAACTTTCCTAACTACTCATCCCTAAATTCATTGCTAAATCCCAGTTCCTCATAACTAATACAGTTACTGGAATACATGTTTGTCCATAAATTCAACATATGGATGTTTGGAGGTATGCTCAGTAAATATAAATAAATAATGCTGATGTTCCTTCCAGTCTCCAGGATTTTCCATATCTTTTTCTACAAAGATGAATGCTAAATGACATGCACCTACCTGTAGCATATGTAAAGTTATACACACCCATGTTTAGCATCCCCTTTTTATATTTGTAAAATAAGTTATATAATAAAAAAGTAAGCCATTGTGTATAACTTGCATTTATTTTAAATTGTCCTTAAATTTAGGCAAGCTGTTCATAGATTTTTAACATGAAAATCAGATCTTTTGTTCATATCAGTAAACATTTCAGGAAAAATCAGTTTTGCTGTCTTTTATATCATGATTGACTTTTTTAGCAGTTTCTTCTATAGTGTCCCATATCTGGAATAATCAATAGGACTACTCACTCTGGGCATCATTTTCTTTTTGGGGCAGTTTTGCTGCTTAGTAACTTAGAGATATAGCTAGAAGATTCTCCATCTACATCTGTTCATTATCTCTCTCCAAGCAGTTTCCATTTTCATGCAACACTGGCAGTTCCTTTTCTACATAGAATGTAATAATATCCATCTTATATTTATGTCTGTTTCTTGCTATACAGCTTGCCATCTTCCCATAAATAACAACAAATTGAATGAGTTACTTGGCCAGCTACTTGTGAACTTTGCTGTGTTTTTCTGTATTCTTTATCTTCTACATTGACATTGAAATAGTTCTTTTTGTCTGCCTTTGCTACTCTCTCTCAAGCATTTTCTTTACATTGTATTGATTTTTAAGCTTTGGAAACTGAGGAAGGTAAATTATGTTTCAGCTTTCTGTCCGTTTCCTGCTGATATGGTGAGAGATTGATTCCCTGCAATGGAATACTCTTAATTTTCCAAAACTGTTTGATGGCAATCCTACCTTTTGTCACTGTTTTTATTTATGAGATGTTTCAATGTCTGCATAGATTTCTTCATCAGTCCATTTGCTTGTAAATAGGCTGTATTGATGGTATATGTATGAATTACCACTTGTTTACAGCCATTCTGAATTCCTGACTTTTTACTGTTTTGCCTAATTTTGTTAGACATGATATCCCCTCCCTCAAGAATATAGACTTGTGCTATAGTTACACTGGCCTTCATGTGCTTGTCCATTTCACAATTTCTTGGAATAGTAATCTCCTGATATAACATACACAGCTACTACTAAGAAAAATAAATCTGTGTCTTCCTAGCTGTAGGGATGATCTCACAATGGATATGCTACTGTTTCTTCTTCTGGATCATTATTTGATATCCATTGTATATAGGAGTCAACATTCTGGGCCAGGATATTATGAATGGTTTTCATAGACAGGTTGCCTAGTATGCAAAGCCACACAAGTGTTTCCTGTACTAGACAATGATTCCCAGTTAATAGACATAATGCCCCTGCAGAGTACAGAGCTGCAATACTAGGCACTTAGGGTTTAAGGAGCCACATGTAGATGTGGCAGTTTGTAGACACAGACTATGTAAACTAAGCCCTTATGCATTCCAGTACACTGCTTTTAGTATGAGGAGTCACAAACTGCTTACTACACAAGGCTTGTGTGTGATGGCGTCTCTTTACCAGAGCCAGTAATCAATGAGCTCTAATCTTCACCACTGACACTGGTAAGAGGCAGTAACTAAGAACAGGAGAGGATTTACACAGTATTTCAAATGCAGCTCTCTACATTTAACACATTTTCCCCCAAGAGCACACAGGCAACATACTCCACTGGGACTGGACTCTCTGTCTCTCCATATCCCAAACAAAACCTACCTTGGAGCACTGTATCCCACTTCTAAGTATCTGGCAAATAATTACTTTAATATCTGATTTTTCACTGACACATATATAAAGACACACACACACACACACACACACACACACACACACACACACACACACACACACCGAAAGTCCGAAGCGGATTCATCAGCTGTGTCCCCCTCTCCAGATTAGAGTAGCTGCCACCAGCCAAATACTCTAAGGCTCTTATAAGGGATAACCAATTGTACTGTGTCAAATTAATACTGATATGAATGGTAGAGCATGACCGAAGCAGGAAGGCCTTTCGGAGTACCCAGAGTGACACTGAAGTAAGCACAAGTGCTCTCAAAATATTAAAACTATTCACTAAAAGACCAGCCACAATAAAAAGATATAAAAATATTTAATAATGTTTAGTAAAAATAGAAAACTGATAATACTTAATATTTAGTTGCAATAAACATCAGAGTTTTCAGTCACAGGAAATATAAAATAACATTGGATATAATCTTACATGCAGAGAAAGAAATAATGCTAAACTAATCTCATGGTACTATTCCTAACTAAAGTAAAGAGAAACCATCCCTAGTTAACTCACTTGGCAGTACATCTTGCCTTGCAATATTGAGATAGTCATTTCCACAAGGCAAGTTGAGATACTCCACACTAACAACTACTGAACAACTATTACTGAACTGTGATAACTGACAGAGATTTTTGATATATCAGATTCCAAAGAAAAACAAAAACAAACTGCTGCTGCCAGAGTTCTGTCCTTCAGCTGGTTATAAAATTACATCACATCTAGTCACCTGACTCTGGCACAGTTCACATTCAGAACTCTGTTGCAGCATTTTTTTTAATATAAGCAACTTTGACAAATACACTTTCAGTACAAGCATCTCTCTAAATTAATGTGATAGTCAAATGACATAAGATTTACAAAGCTTCAGCCAGTCATGCTGGCATATGCCAGACATGCACTGTTACTTTTCCCTGGCATAGATGGCAATACCTCACAATGTCACATCCCCCCCCCCGTTTTGAAGACTAACGCTAGTTTTTCAAGTGACCCTGGAAAAATGTTGTTTGAGAAAATGGGGCTTCTCTGGGAACACTTTAACCTATAATATCTTGAGAATCTATCTGCATTGGCATTGCTGTAATCTGGACTGGCTAATACAGGTAGTCCTCCCAAAGCCCAATTTAAGCTTTTGGAATGTCTGCTCACAGGCTGAAGTTCACACTACCTTACCTGGCCTGTTTTTCCTTGTCTTGTCTATAAGTGGAGCAGCTATTGGACTATAATTGGGAAGGAACTTTCTATAATACCCCACTGTCCCTAAGAATGTCCTCACTTGCTTTTTGGTAACAGGGGCAGTTCACACCAGAATAACCTGCACATTAGCAGGTTCTGGCCTGAATGTACCACTTCCCACTCCATGTCCCAAGTAGGAGACCTCTGCTATACCCACCTGAGACTCAGTGGTCAACCCTGCCCTTTGCAATCTCCCCAGGGCCTCCCTGACATGCTGAGGCTTTATTATGTTAACATAATACAATTTGTGCCACTGCCTCCTGCCAAGCAGGTTGACCATATACTTAACATCACTAACCTTATTTACCACTTTGAATGGTCCCTCCCAAGCTGCCAGCAGCTTATTGTGTCTGACAGGAATGAGCACCATAACCTGCTGTCCAACACATACTCTCAGGCTCGAGCATTCCTATAATACCTGACCTTTTTCTCCTGTTGGGCTCCAGCCAGGTTCTCCTGGGCTAAGCCTATGAGCTCCCTAAGTCTTGTCTTTAGGTTTAGGACATGTGCTACAACAGATTCATTATGGGATTCACACTCACCCTCCCACTCACTGTGAATCAAATCTAAAGGGCCCCCTTACCCTGTGCCCATACAGCAACTCAAAGGGTGAAAGACCTGTGGATTCCAGTGGTACTACTCTGTATGCAAACAGATGGAATAAATATTTGCCCCACTCTATCCTAAACTTGTCTGCAAATGCCTGTATCATGGTCTTTAGTGTAGAGTTTAACCTCTCCACAAGACCATTAGTCTGGGGATGGTAGGGAGTAGTCTTTATCTGCTTGACCCCACAATGCTTCCACAGACAAGCCAGCAGGTCTGACATAAAATTAGCACCTCTGTTAGTCAGTATTTCTCTTGGGAAACCTACCCTGCTGAAAAATCTCCAACAAAGCATTTGCCGTCTTCTCTGCCTTAATGGATAACAGAGCCTCTGCCTTAGGGTATCTGCTAGCATAACCTACTACCACAAGGATATTCTTTTTCCCTGTGGAACTTGGGGTACTCAGAGGCTCCACAATATCTATAGCTACCCCCTGAAATGGCTCTTCAATCACAGGGAGAGGCATCAATGGAGCTTTGACCTTATCCCCTGCCTTGCTTACCTTTTTGCACGGCTCACACATCCTGCAGTGCTTTGTTACATCCCTTGAATCCTTGGCCAATAGAAGTTCTGCATAATATGTCTCTTGGCATGCTTTATGCCCATATGGAATGCAAAAGGAATGCCATGGACCATAGCTAGAAGAGCTAGATGGTAGGCTCTGGGTGCTATCAACTGCTGTATTACCTCACCCTGTACCACTCCCTCAGGGGTCCACTCTCTATACAGTAACCATTTGTTATTTGCAAAAAAAATGTCATGGGCTATGGCTAGAGGTGCCAGACAGTAGGCTCTGGGTACTAGCAACTGCAGTATTACCTCATCCTCTAGTCTTCCCTCCCTCAGAGGTCCACTCTCTGTACAGTAACCCTTTGTTCCAGTATACAGACTCCCATTTTTCTTGAGCATCAGGTGCATACCTCTCAACCTGATGTTTGGACAAAGGCCCAAAAATAGAGGCAATTTTTAAATATTGCTCTTACAACAAAAAGGTTGATAGAATAATAGGGTTTGCATTAGTGTTCATTTTCTGAAGGGTATGAAGTCTGATACACAAATGTCTGTCATTATTTTCTAACTTCAATTTTTAATGATTTGCCACTAATATGCCAGAAAACCACAATTTTATGAAAAAAGGACCAACAATATGAGGCAAAAAGCTGGACATTCTGTGAAATCTGTACAGTTGAGAGGTATGATCAGGTGCCTCCTTAGCTACCGCCCTCAAGCCTTGTAAGGTAGGATCTGAAAGCTGAGCCTGTTTCAACTCTATCATTGTAGCTCCTCCTCACTCCCCTTTCACAGGAAGCCTAGTATCTTCTAACAGCGGTGCCTCACTGACAACCTGGGTACTACCACTCACCTCTGTCCTTGTAGTCACTCTGTCCATGGGAACATCAGTACTTACCAGCAGCTGGGGTTCATTTTCAGGCTCACTGCTACAAATTAGCTCCCTCCCTGAAATAAGCACATCACTAGCCCCAACTTCAGGCATGGGGTCTGTCAAGATCCCCCCAGGCTGCCAGACCTACGTGCCTGTCTCCAAGCCTGACTGCATGTAACTGCATGCACACAAGGCACTACATTATAAAAATCATTCCCTATTAAAACATCTACAGGGATATCCTCAAATACACCTACCTGCTTGCTCCTTTTTCCACCCTTCCAGTCAAGGTGAACTCCAGTCAAAGGCATTTGGAATGAGGTATCTCCTAAAGTTCTAACTGATGTGGACTGCCCAAGCAAGTACTGCTGTTCTTTAACAAGTGGGGGTTTCACAATGCTTATGACAGAGGCTGTGTCTCTCTTAGCAGTGGCCTGTCTTCCATCCACTAAGATAGAATACAAACTCCGGTGATAGCCTGGTACCTCTATTGGCTCCAGACAACTTACTACTAGCACATTGTTATTCTCACTTCCTGGCTGCCTCACCTTTTGTTCCCCAACTTGCTTCAGTGGACATTTATATGATACATGGCCACTCTGGTTACATTTAAAGCATCTAATGCCTTATACTGGCCATGTACCTGAAGTAGTAGCCTCTCCTATTACTGGTAGACTCGACTGAGTTGGGTTAGGCTGCCCACTGTGGGTTCCCTTATATCCATGTGCAGCACTGGGTGTCCCCTTCTTGTACAGTGATGCCCTGCTTTTTAAGTAGAGATCCCCTTTTCTCCCTAGCTCATCTAAAGAGTTACACTCTCGGTCTGCCAACCAGATTTTCATGCCCTCAGGCAACGTATTAAGGGCTTGTTCCCTCACCAAAAGGTCTGCCAGTCTTTCAAAAGTGGCAACTTGACACCCACCTCACTCACCTGTGGAAACAAGTGTTTAATTCAGCAATATAATCACATACACTTTCATCTGCCTTGTGTCTGTGTTCACAAAACTTTTTTCTGTAAGCTTCAGGTGTTAACTTATAACAGTTCAATAAACATTGTTTTACTTTTTCATAATTTAAACAGTCAGTATCAGACAGTTTAGAAACAACAGTTACAGCTTTACCATTGAGTAAGGGGCTCAGGAACTGTACCTGGAACTGTTGGTCAACATTATACTGTTTACATACTCTTTCAAATATATGAATAAAACTATAAAGTCATCCCCCTCTGCAAATTGTGGAAGAAATTTACTGACCTTTATTGCTTCTGGGATCCAGTTATTCCCTTTCCCATTACCTCCATTACTCTGATGAAGGGTTAGCATTTCTCTCTCATGCTGACACTGCTTCTCCTTTTCTTCAACCTCCAAATGCTGCAGTCTCTCTTCAGTCTTGAAATACTGCAGTCTCTCTTTGGTCTCCAAACATAGCAGTTCATGCTGACACTGCTTCTCCTTTTCTCAAACCTCCAAACATTTGGCCTTCAGTTCAAGTCTCTAATCCCAGACAGATTTTAAGTCCTCTGAGGAAAAGGTGAACTCTCCTTTTTCTGAAGGCTGCACATTACCATCACTGGACTGGCTATCTCCATGTTTGCTGGACCATGCGGCAGCTGCAATTAAGGCTGAAATCATATTCTCTTTAGTCAGTTTGACATACACCAGTCCTTTGGCTTTACATACCTTGGCAACTGGTTCTTTGTCAGCTTGCTATAATCTTTTGCTGACATCTTTGTCTGCTTTCCCTGACTAAACTAACAAAAATAAATAAAACTGATGTGAAATTGAAATTCTGAATGTTTTCCATGTGGTTGTTGATAGCGCATCCATCTTCAGTGACCACTGTTTACAGGCTACTGAAGTTCAATTAAAATCCCACCAAAGCCTTTAATATATGATGGCCCCTCTTTACCCTGAGCCAGTAATCAAGGAGCATCAGTCCTCACCACTGACACTGGTAACAGGCAGTCACTAAGAATGGAAATGGATTTATACAGTATTTCAAATGGAGCTCACTGCATTCAGTACAATTTCCCGCAAGATCACCCAAGGAACACACTCCACTGAGACTGAACTCTCTGTCTCTCCAGATACCAAACAAGACCCACCTTGTCCAAGCTCTACATATCTGGCACACACACTTAAATATCAGATTTTCACACACACACACCACACACCACACACCTGGGAAATGCTGATACAGATTTCACCAGCTGTGTCCCCTCTCTCCAAATTACAAGGTAGCTGCCACACCAGCCAAATACTCTAAGGCTCTTACAAAGAGTAACCAATTATACTGTGTCAAATTAATACTGATACGAATGGTAGAGTGTGACCGAAGCAGTAAGGCTTTTTGGAGTGGCCACAGTGACACTGAAATAAGCACAGGTACTCTCAAGATATTAAAATATTCACTAAAAGGCCAGCTACAATGAAAAGTTATAAAACTATTTAATAGTGGATAATAAAAGTAGAAATCAGGAAAGTACATAATATTTAGTTACAATAAACGTCAGAGTTTTGAGTAACAGGAAATATAAAATAACACAGTTTGATAGAATCTCACATGCAGAAAAAGAAATAATGCTAAACTAATTGCACGGTATTTTTCCAAAGTAAACTAAAGAGAAACTGTCCATAGTTAACTCACTTAATATCACAAGGCAAGATGTACTGCTGAGATGCTCATTTCCACAAGGCAAGATGAGATACTTCACACTAACTGAACTGACAACTAACAACTACTGAACAACTATTATTTAGCTGTCATAACTGACATACATATTTTATATATCCGGTTCCAAAGATAAAAAAAACAAACTGCTGCTGCTGCCATAGTTCCGTCCTTCATCTGGTTATAGAATTACATCACACCTAGTCACCTGACTCTGGCAGAGTTCACATTCAGAACTCACTTAAAATTCTGTTGCAGTATTTTAACATAAGCAACTTCCACAAATACACTTTCAGTACAAGCACCTCTACAAATTAATGTGACAGTCAAAGGACATAGGATTATTTACAAAGCTTCAGCCAGTCATGCTGACATATGCCACACATGCACTGTCTTACTTCTCCATGGCATAGGTTCATAGGTAGGTACTATGCTATCAGCCCAAGGGCCTACGTAAGCCTAGCCAACAAGGTTCCCTGGCTTGCACCACTCAAGAAAGTTATCTTCCTGGCCCCTGTCGAGCAGAGCCACAGAAGTGATCCCCAGGGTGTATTTCCTATTTCCAATCCATTCATCAAGGTTTTTTTGAAGAGTGCTAATGAGGAACTTTGCTTGACATAGATGGGTAGCTTGTTCCAGAGTATGGGAAGTCTCTGGGACAGGAATCTATCCCTCCAGCATGTCCTGTTTATTGTGGTGACAAGGTTTAGGTCCCTAGAGCATATAGCTCAGAGGGATTGGGATTTCTTTAGGTGTAGCATGTCCAACAGCTCTGGGTTTGACATAGCTTTATATGTTAGGCAGAGATCACCTCAGAGTAGGTGATATGCTACGGAGTAAAGCTGGAGTTTTTTGAGATGGTCAGTGTAGGGCATCTGTTTGAGGCCAGTAATCCTCTTTGTGAGGTACTTCTGTGGCCTTTCCAGCTGCTGTAGATGTCATGTGAGGTACATTCCAAAAGGGAGTTGTACTCTATAATGGGTCTAATGAGTGTTGAATAGAGGGGAGCAATGACCTCTTTTTTTCTTGGATGAGAACCCTTTTGTGATGAGGTGTGCCATGTAGAAGGATTTCCTAACTACTGTGTTGATGTGATTATCAAAGGAGAGACTACTGCCCACCTGGGTCCCAAGGTCTCTTATCACACATTCAGCATTAAGTAGACTGCCACTTATGCGGTAGTTCATGGGTACAGAGTTTTACCAAAGGGGTGAGAATGCACTTTTTGGCATTGAGCTTGAGGCCATGGCCCTGACATCAGGCATCTGTCTCAGTGAGGTCCTTCTGTAGGATGTCCACATCATGTGGGGACTCAACTATGGCTTCTAGTTTGCAGTCATCTGCGAACTTCATTAGCCAAAGGCCTTCTGTGTTAGCCTGTACTTCAGAGAAGTAAATACCAAACAGAAGAGGTCCCAGGAATGAACCCTGTGTTAATCCACTTGCCACTGGTTTGAAGTCAGATTTGGAGTCTGCAACTTTTACAGTGTGGGTTCTGTCAGTGAGCCAGTTGGCAACCCATCTTGTGATGTAGGGATTTATACCTAGTTTAATGAGTTTAGCTATAATTCCAGAATAGGGGATGGTGTCAAATGCCTTGTCAAGGTCAAGATAGGCTGTGTGAACCACCTTACCCTTGTCTACGGCTTTGGTGACTGGCTCAAAGAAGTCGATCAGGTTCAGGAGGCATGATCTGCCTTTCACAAACCTGAACTCGGTGGTGTCCAGAGTTTGGAGGTTACCAATGTCTTTGTTTATGAGTTCTACGATGACACGTTCCATGGCCTTACAGACCAGGCTCATCAGGCTAATAGGGTGATAGTTCCCGGGATCAGTGATGGCTCCCCCTTTGTGGAGTGGGATAGCTGTTGCTGTGCAATGTAAGGCTATGACTGAACATGCTGCTTAGGTGGGGAGACATTTTGTTCTGAAATTCGTGTAAAACACAGCCTGGGATGTTGTCTGGTCCCAAGGATGCTGTGTTTTTGGCTTTAGAGAGTGCAGCTTTTACCTGCATAGTTGTGATTACAGGGATTCTGCATTCTTCCTGTATAGATATGGGCCCTTTAGGGTGTGAGAGGGGAGTAAAGTTAGCATTGAACCTATCTGCCAGGATGTTTGCAATATCAGTTGGTTCTGTAATTTTCATGCCATTGTGCTGTAACTCAGAGCAGATCTGGGTGTTGCCATTGAGATTCTTGACATAGCTATAAAATGCTTTGTGGTTGTCCCTAGAATCGGTGGCAATTTTGTTTTCGTAGCTAGCTTTGGAGGATCTTATAAGGGATCTCAACTTCTTACTGAGGCTCACCAGGGAGCTCCTCCACTCATGGGATTTTACTCTCTTTTGTAACAGTTTATTCCTTCTGTTGTAGAGTTTGTTTATGGCAGGGGACCACCAGATTGGATTCCTTTTTTTTTGGACGATAGCACCTTGGTTCTATTTAGGATAGCACGATCCATGCACTCATGTAAGTGTTTACAGAATGCATTTGTGTAGGATTCAGCAGTCGTAACTGTATTATCCATCTGCATGGGTGTCATGAAGTTTGCCACTTCTGTCTTAAGAAGCATGAAGTTGGCTTTGGAGAAACTTTTTATTGTGGTTTCCTTAATGGGGAGTGGGGGGGGGGTGGGATGTAAATATCTAGGGTGATTAGCTTATGGTCGCATCTGACCAAAGAGGACTTGACTTCAGGTGTGGAACACCGGTCACTCATGTTGGTAATGACTAGGTCTAGGATATTGTTGCCCCTGGTAGGGGTGTGGATAAGTTGATCCAGGGCATTGGAATTTATGAATTCCAGAAAGCGTTGAGTGAAGGAGTTGGCACATGAGTAGTTTTACCAGTTAATGGTGGGATAGTTGAAATCGTCCATTATTAGGGTGTTTGGTTGAACCCTAATATTTTCCAGTATATCAAGAAAAGTGAAGTGGGAATCCTGGGGCATGGTGGGGGATCTGTAGCAAGCTACAATTTGGATTGCAGTTTTGCCCAGAGTTAGTTGCACTTGGATAACCTCAGATGCATTATGCTGAGCAACTAGCTTGAAGGTGTGGATATCCTTAATGAATATGGACACACCTCCTCCTTTGGTGTTCCGATCCAGGTTAGATGGCCGAAAAGTCTGGTATGAGTTATAGCCTGGTAATGCAGAGGTACTCTCTGGAGCCATGAACCAGGTCTCGGTCACTGCACAGATATCAGTGTTCTCCATTTTAAGGAGTGCCTCGAGGGAGTGCATTTTGAAATTTAGACTTCTAGCATTGAGCAGCATTACCCTCAGTTTTTGCTTGCCTGTTCCTGTTACAGTGGTGAATTTATCATTTGAATCTTGCCTAAAAAAAGGCACTATAGGGGTGGCACGAGCCTTAGCCAGTATCCGGAATACCAGGGGTGACAGGTGCAGGCCATCTCTGGCAATGCATTGTGGTGTGTCGACCATGTCGTCCCAGGCAGACAGATACTGGATCCCCCTTAGAATGACACCAGAAGCTTAGCCAATTATTGAAGTCAATTATTTTGTCCTTGTACTGTGATATCATTCTGGGTGATGGCAGGATGCTACTCTGGGCTTGGGTCATACCTGTCTGGGCTACATGATCGGAGAGCTCTTCCATGTCTCTTTTCATGTAGTCCAGGGAGGTACGTCTCAGGTTATTCACACCAACATGGACAATGACAGAGTCATATTTGTATTTGTTGTGGAGTGACCTGAGTGATTGGGTTATGTGGTGGATCCTGGCACCCGACAGGCAGCTGACAGTAACCTTCTCCTTGTTTAGCCTGGTGAGTGGGACATCAGTGTGCCTGACTATAGAATCACCTATGACTAGTGTGTTGGGTATGTTGTTTTGCCTTATGGGTTGTTGTTTGATTGGCACACTGAGTCTGTGGGCTATGTGTCATTTGGGTTGTGTTAGGAGGTGGAGGTTGCTTGCATTTCTGCTTTGGAGGTCTCTGTTGCTTGGGTAGAGTATTATTTAGAGCCCCTGTGAATGTCTTTGTGTTTCTATGTGTAGATTTTGGTGGTGTAGGTTTAGTGGGACTATGTGATGAGTGTGGTACGGTGCAAGTGTTTACCTTCTCCTCTTGACTGTCAAGTTCAGTCTTGGTTGGAGAGAGCTTTACCTCCAGTTTGGCTAGATAAGCACATCTCTCACAGGTTGTAGTGTTGGGTGGCAGGAGGAGAGGGTTGTCTGTGTACATGAGGCAATTGCTACATTGCCTCAAGATGCCCAGATTCATCAAATAGACATGAGAGAACACTGGGAGCTGACATGCCTGAATAAAAAAATATTTTCCTCTAGACAAGTGAGGAAAGTGAGTACAAGAGCTGCTTTTCTCTAAGCAAGTGGGGAAAGTAAGTACAAAAACTGTTTTCCTCTAGGTAATGAGGAAGGTTGAGTGCTGTAGTAATTTGTAGCTTAGATGGCAATAACTCACAAAGTCACACTGTGCAAATCACTGCACATAATGCATAGATGTGTGTGGCAAATTTAGACAGGTACACCTACATATTCCAGTGTTAAAATCTGAATAGGGTGATGTGTATTAGCTTTACCCAACATAGACTGCTGATCCAGGTATGCATTGTATGTATGGGTGTATATGTGCTGTATGTCTTGTGTGTGAGTGGGTACTATGATTGAGCAGAATTTCTTATTGTAAGTGCTTGTGCATTTGTGTGTGTTGGATGACTGATGCTGACATGGATGAGAAGGAGGATTTTGAATGTGATAGCACTATATGTGGTGTGCAAAACTGTCTGTGTGCTTATACGCAAATGTGTGTCAGTGTCTGTGCATTTGTGAATGAGTGTACATATGTGCATGTATGCAGTCTCCAGGGACACTCCAGGGAAGTCTGAGAAGAGAAAAGCCACAAACCCAGTCCATCACATAGCTGGGGTAAGTAGTTTATGCAGAGTATGTCTTTGTATCTATGCATGTGTGAGTGAGAGAGACAGTCTGTCTTTGAGGAGAGTAAGTGTGTGCCTGTCTGTTTTCTTTTAGAAACCTGTGCTAGTTCCTTGTGTAGAGCACCTAACAGATCATCTGTTTAAAGTGCCCAGTGGGTTCACTCAGAGTTATATTAGTTGGTGATGAGATCTAGTGTTATACAGATCATGCATGACTATGAATCCTATTACAGGAGAGCAGCACAACTTGCTATCTGTGTCTAGTGAGTTGTGGTGCTGCATGTGTTTATGTTAATACCACCCTACACCTCTTTCTTTATTTCTTTCCATTTTACTATTCATTTACGAGTCTTGTGCATCCTCTCAATCACTGGCCTTTTCAGTTAATTTACAACTTTTATTATTTTGTTTATTTTGAATAGTTAGCCAGATATAACTTATTTCTTCACTGAAAGAAAAGTTATGTCAGAATTATTTCCTTCAATGTTAATTTATCTTTAAACCATCCTCTCATTCTGAATTTCTTCATTAACTATGGACCCAATTACAAAAGACTTGCTATGAGTGCAAGTGACCACTTACACTGAAAACAGGTCTTTTGAAATCTAATCCATGCTGCAAGATTGTTTATAGACCGATATTATGCTGAAGTAATTAATTTACACTGTGAGCAGGTCTTTTGGAGTCATGGCAGACTTATACAGACAGCAACTCTTTTGGAATCTGGCCCTATATTTCTAAGTAAATGTCAGTAGATCTCTAAAATTATTTTATTTTTTTTCTCCTGTCATTGTGATTTGCAGAATTATAGAAGGCATTTCTGGTTATTCTTCTTCTAGAAATATTCAGTGCTTGTTTTATAAATAGGATCTACCAAACAAATTTGTTGTGTGATGTTATTATCTTCATTTGGTTAGCCTCCAAATGGTAATATATCCTGTCTCTACCTTTTTAAGTTTTTAGTCCTGAATATGCAGACAGTTTCTTTAGTCACTGTACTAAAAACAGGTTGTCCTACCTTTTGAGTCCCTCCTTCTCAAAATATTTCCAAACAAATCTGCATTTTTTACTCCTGGATAATATTTGCATAATGTTTCTTTCCTTTTAGGGTTACACTCTATCTATTGCCATTTGCTAAATGAGCAAGTTTAATAGTCTTCTAACATCAGTCTATCTCAAGTACAACAAGCCTTCCTTTCTCTCTGGGCAATGTAACTCTATTCCCAACTTAACCACAATTTTTTTTCTTCCAGACAGAGAAATTCCCTCATCCAGTGTCTTATTTTTCTAATAATATTAGTGTCTGGTGTTTTTTTTTTTTTTTTTTTTTTTGTATAACACATGCTCAAATGATTTCTGCATTGATATCTGGTAGCTGATATCATGTTCCTAGGATTTTCAATTCATTTACAATCCACAACTCTAGAGTGTCTTCCTGTAATTCTACCATTCCCATAATAATAAACCCCAATGCTTAAGTTTTCTCTGTGCTAGTTTTATACCCAGATATATTCTAAAAGGTTTCTAATATTTCAAACATCTCCTACTCTTCCTTGAGATTGTTAGAGTAAGGAGTACATTATGTTTAATGCAAAGTTTAACTCTTGGGCTTCCCTTCAGTAACCCTGCAGATTCAACTCTCTCACTGTAGCTGTGATTGGCTCTAAACAGACAACAGAAAGCAAGAGATGGCTGGGCTTCCCTGCTTTGTCTGCTAGAAACTGTAAATTTATTTGAAAGAGATGCAGAAACATTTTCCTGAACAGACCTGATATTAATCAGTGAAATTTATTGAAACAAAAATGATCTGGAAACATCCATTTTCTGCAGAACCTCAGACAGGAAAGGCCATTCAACCTTGTCAATGCTTTTGCATTGAGGGAGATGACCCCTACTTTCTACTTTCTTTCCTTTTGGCTCCAACTCTGCATTATCATCAAAGTTCTAATTATATTATCATGGGTGGTCATCCATACACATTGATGCATGTCAGCTAGAGCTGGTATTAACCCAGCCACTCTTGTGGCTAAAATCATTCATGATTTTGTATACTTATGTAGTTGTTTAATTTTCAGTTTTTGGTCTGTACTTTCCTTATGAATTACTGTTATTATTCTACTTTCGATGAATCTTCCACTTGATTCTTTTTCATTATTTCATTCAGCAGTCTCACCCAAGTGTGTCTTAATGAAGCTCCTGCAAATCTCTGCACTTCAATCAGAATACCGTCAGAGCTGGGGTTCTTTTTCATAGCCTACTTATCTATCACCTTCTTAAGCTCACTGTTTGTTGCGTCCTTCATTAGTATACTGGACAAATACTACTGCAACTTAAGCAGGAATACTTTCTCAAAATATTCCCTTAGCACCTTCTGTAATGAACTGCTTGCTATTTGGTTTTGAAAGGATCTAACGTGTCTCTAAGGAATGTAGTAACTCCCTTCCCTTCTTGTCTTTGTAATAGATAAGTATGTTTTCCTACTTTTGTTGACTTAGCCTAGCTACCAAAGCTTTTTGAGATTTTTAGGTAGATGGTAGAATACAGTTTCCAGACTGCAACACTCTGAGATATTATTCTATTATCTTCCTCTGGCTGAAATTCATGTCCCCACCTCAACCCATCAGTTCTTCATCCTTTGCAAAAATCTAATTCTCAGAAGTTCCCTGTGTTTCCTCTTTTGGTTAATAAGCATCTGAACCCTTATGTGGTCTGCCATATGCATTCTAAAGCTCTTTATCATTTTGTCCCATTGCTGTAACATTCACACCTCAGTACCATTGAACATTCATAGGTTTATAGGTTCATAGGTAGGTACTAGGCTATTGGCCCTAGGGCCTATATAAGCCTAGACAAACGGTACCCTGGCTTTTGCCACCCAAGAAAATTATTTTCCTGTGCCCCTGTCAAGCAGAGCCACAGAAGTGATCCCTGGGGTGAATTTCCTATCTCCCATCCAATCATCAAGATTTTTCTTGAAGAGTGCTAATGAGGAGCTCTGTTTGACATAGATAGGTAGTCTGTCCCAGAGTATGGGAAGTCTCTGGGACATGAATCTATGCCTCCAGCATGTTCTGTTTATTGTGGTGACAAGCTTTAGGTCCCTAGAGCGTGTAGCTTGGAGAGATTGGGATTCCTTTACGAGGAACATGTCCAACAGCTCTGGGTTTGAAATAGCTTTCTATTTTAGGCAGAGATCACCTTTGAGTAGGCAATATGCGACAGAGTAAAGCTGGAGTTTTTTGAGACGATCTGCGTAGGGCATCTGTTTGAGGCCGGCAATCCTCTTTGTGAGGTATTTTGTGGCCTTTCCAGTTGTAGATGTCTTGTGAGGCACATACATTCCTTCAAAAGTTTGCTGTTTCCATGTTCTAAAATGTTCTGTGTGTGTGTGTGTGTGTGTGTGTGTGTGTGTGTGTGTGTGTGTGTGTGTGTGTGTGTGTGTGTGTGTGTGTGTGTGTGCATATATATGTATATATATATATATATATATATATATATATATATATATATATATATATATATATATCTTCAAAATGCAAGGTGCACGTTAACCAGAAACTGGTGCACGGAAAAACACATGTATAAATTCCAAAAACCATCCAGCACTCAGAAATAAAGGGAGGCAACACGACGGTATAAAGCTTTTATTGCCAGCACAGTCTGCCCCACAGACTGGTTTCGTTCAAAAGTATCATAACTGTGTGCTCAACCACAATGTCGCCCTGATTTAAATTACAACACCAGTAGTTGTATTTAAAGTGACATGATACCCAACAAAATCATACAATTCAGCAAACACCAAATTGAAAACTTACTTCATAGAATAAATAAACAAATATACCATAATTAACATGGATATAACACACATAAATCACTTGCTGTAGGAAATAACTTCCAATTATATGCAAGATTAAATACTATTTATATAGAAAAACACACATATATTTCTACATGTATGCATTTACCTACATTATAATATAAACCTACTAGCTGCATACAGTCATTCAACATACACCAAAACTTCCTATTTAATGACCAAACAAACTCACTATTATACCAAAATTTCAAATATACTATCACCAAGCTGCCCCATACTGATACCTCAAACTACAGCTACAAAAATAAATCAACTAAATAATTAGATACTATCCATATAACTAGAAGAGGAGGCCCATGCAAACAATGACCAATTCACCACTAATCATTAAGGCCTGGTTTGAAGACAGCCCCTAAGTTAATAATCCATCTGCGTTCCTTATTAGTCCATATATTATGCCTTACAGTTTCATTCATGACATGTGTCGTGATCCTATCAATTCCAACAAACACAAAATGTGCTGTAGAATGCACCAAAATGTGCTTATATAAAGCACTGCGTGTCCTTTTACATTTAATGCCACTAATGTGTAGGGCTATTCTCTGCTTCAATGTACATGACGTCTGTCTTATATAGAATGCCCCACACTGACATACTGCCATATATATAACACATGAGCTTGTACATTTAATAAGACATCTAATATCATAAACTTTCCGGGTATTCACTGAAGTACAGGAACGCGTCTTGGAAATTAACTTGCAATATTTACAATGCCCACAGTAAGTACTACCAACTGCGGTAGAAAATACCTCTGTGTTGGGATTTTGGCCTTTCTTAAAAGAGGACAAATATTGTCCTACAGATTTCCCCTTTCTATATCCAAACTCACACCTTGGTTGCAATAAAGTAGAAAAAAATGGATCTAAATATAATACATGCCAATACTTAGAAATGACCTCTCTGATCTTAAAGGTATTACTAGCATACGTAGTAATAAACCTCATTCCCGTGGACCTAAACCATCTAGGAGGGTGAGTATCCTGCAACAAAGCCGTCCTACTTGTCATCTTAAGACCCTTGTATGCATTATCTACCACATTTTTGGGATACCATCTGACAAAAAAACTTTCTTTTAGTCCCAAAGCCTGTTTCTCATACTCACTAGGGGCAGAAGAAATCCTCTTAGTTCTCTGAAATTGTGCCACTGGAATATTTCTAATGGTATGGGCTGGATGGCAACTATGAGCATGTAAAACAGAATTTTTGGAAAAAGGTTTCCTGTGTAATGTGGTAACTACTGTACCATCCAACACCTTGGTAACATTAACATCCAGGAAATTGACTGTAAATAAATCAAGAATCCCAATAAATTTAATACCATGCTCATTGCCATTTAGATACTGTTTAAAATTATCCCATTCATCCAGTCCTCCTTGCCATATAACCCAACAATCATCTAGGTATCGACGCCCCATCACAAGTTGTGTCGAGAAAGAAAAATTACCAGTATGAATATATTGGGCCTCAAGATACCCCATACAAAGGTTGGCATAAATGGGGGCAAAAGTAGCCCCATAGCCGTACCTTTTACCTGTAGGTACCACTGATTGTTGAACTTAAAGGCATTATGTTCAAGCACCAACTTCAATAAGGATAATAAAAATTCCGTCTCCAATTCAGAAAAAATACCAGACTGTCTCATCCAATAATGAACACCCTTAATACCCCCTTGATGGGGAATACTGGTGTAGAGGGACTGTACATCCAAAGTTCCCAGCTGTGCTACACTAGAAACCTGCAAATCATCCATAAGCTACAAAAATTATTTGGTGTCCCTAATTCTAGCTCTAACTAAAGATAATAAGGGTTTAAGTTTAAATTCAAGATACTCAGATAGGGGTTCAATCAGTGAACCCCTACCCGCCACAATGGGCCTTCCTTATGTAAAGTCTTATGGATTTTAGGAACTAAAAAAAAATACTGAAAAGTAGGTATATCAACTGTCAATTGCATAACTAAATCAGCATTAATAATCCCCTGTTCCTTAGCATCCAATAGAAATGTATCTATAGCTGACTTAAACCCACCAGTAGGGTCCACAGGTAAAGAGCAATAAGAGATACAGTCATTAAGCTGTTTCATGGCTTCCATTTCATACTGTACTTTATCCCAAATAACCACGGCCCCACCTTTGTCAGCCCCTACCACTACTATGTTGGGGTTATTGACAAGAGATTTTAAGGCCTGACGTTAATCCAATGTAAGGTTATGGGAAAAATTACTAAAACTCTGAGCCTGATAAACTTGCAGTTCCTGTATAACAAGCTGTTCAAACGTTTTAACAGTACCGCAATACAAAGGCTGGAAATCAGATTTCCTGAAACGGAAAAGCTCCCCCTCCCCAGCAATATTATCATCATGCCGATGAGCAAAAAAATATTTCAGATTAAAATTTCTACAAAAATGCTTAACATCTTTTATTGCATCAAAATGTGATGCATAAAATGAAGGCACATACCCCAAACCCTTGTTTAACAATTTTAATTCACTTTCAGTAAAAACATACTGTGTCAGGTTAATAACCAGCTGGTTTACATAATTACCATCATTATTGTCCACTATTGACCCAATAGAAACTGGGTCTGTAGGGCCTACAAACTGGCCCGGAACAACTGCCCCATTTCATCATGTATTATGCTTACGACCTCCCCTCCTAAAGGGGCTTTAGATCTTTTAGGGACCGGTGACACTGGTATCGCCAAATCCCCTAACTCAGTCTCAGTATCTGTGTTGGAGAAGCTTGATGAAATTTCTGAAGTACTGGAAGTATAATTTGGTTTGCGAAGGATAGACTTAACCCTCTTTCGTTTTGGTCTATTAACATTCTTATCATCAAAACGTACACCCTTCTTGTGTTTCTTCCATGTGAACACCATGTCGTTTTTAAAATCATTTATGTCACGCTGATATTTTCTCATTTTTTGCCCCTGTAACTCATATTTATCCATGTCCACCATAAATTGTGCATATAAATCCTGATAATAACTAGTCGCAACAAAAGTCAAAGTACGTTCATGGCTGGCCTCTAAATTAGCAAAAAGGTCCGGAAGCTGTTTATCATAATGTTCTATCAACAACTGTATAAACATGTTGGAAGCCGTTAACTGAACTGCTCGCCATTTCTGCATAAATTCAGAATCCTCCGCTCCCAACCCAGCCTCCACATGAACCCTTACGCCCCGTGGCCTCCTCTTCTAGTTATATGGATAGTATCTAATTATTTAGTTGATTTATATTTGTAGTTGTAGTTTGAGGTATCGGTATGAGGCAGCTTGGTGATAGTATATTTGAAATTTTGGTATAATAGTGGGTTTGTTTGGTCATTAAATAGGATGTTTTGGTGTATATTGAATGACTGTATGCAGCTAGTAGGTTTATATTATAATGTAGGTAAATGCACACATGTAGAAATATATGTGTGTATTACTATATAAATAGTATTTAATTTTCCATATAATTGCAAGTTATTTCCTGCATCAAGTTATTTATGTGTCATGCACTTTAAATACAACTATTGGTGTTGTAATTTAAATCAGGGCGACATTGTGGTTGAGCACACACTGATGATGCTTTTGAGTGAAACCGGTCTGTGGGGCAGACTGTGCTGGCAATAAAAGCTTTATACTGTTGTGTTGCCTCCCTTTATTTCTGAGTGCTGGATGGTTTTTGGAATTTATATATGTGTGCGTGTGTATATGTGTGTGTGTGTGTGTATATATATATATATATATATATATATATATATATATATATATATATATATATAGTTCCCATTCACAATGCCGAAATTCCAGAATGCCGGCAGCCATATGGCTGACATTCGGAATACCAACAATGTGAAACCGGCATCTCACTATAGTGCAGAATGGAAAAATGTCAATTCCTGCACTGTAGTGCAATCTCGGAGTTGATATATTAAAGTTACGGGGGTGGGGGGGCCAATCCCCCCATGGGGAGTGCAGGGGGGAGTAAGCCCCCTTCTAGCAGTTTAAAGGAAATTTTATTTTCCTTCCTATGCATGTACTTGAAATGTCGTGATTCTGAATGTCAGTCATATGGCTGTCGGCATTCTGGAATTTCGGCATTTCGAAGTATTTATATATATACACACAATGCGTGTGTGTGTGTGTGTATGTGTGTGTGTGTATATATATATATATATATATATATATATATATATATATATATATATATATATATATATATATCTGTGTGCATAATATAATCTCCAGTGTGTTTATTGAGGGGGTGTTTAGCCCCGCCTGTTAATTCATGTTCTCTTGAGGGCCATGTTGTACCGGAATCAAGCACTAGCTCTGTTTACAATATGCAAGAGAGGTTTAACTGGTTAGAGAAAGATTTGATGTCCCTAAAACGTCTTCAGTGGGACAACTTATTTTTCGAAAATTATTTAAAAGTGCAACAAGTCCCCAGAGGACTGAGAATAAAAAAATTGCCAGCAGGTAGAGATTTACCCAAGGAATTTACTGATAAATGGCTTGATATTAATCAAAGGGCAGGACTTCAATATATGGAACTGTTGCGTGATGCCAATATGAGTAAAATAGAAGATATAACCACTAAAGTCAAAACGAATTATGATATGCTTAAAGACAATACTTCCAGGGACAATTTCAATAGTAAAATGGTCCTTATCCAAGAAAATTTACATAAATTAAATGAGGAGTTGTGTCAAAGGAAAACCAAAAAGTTTTATAGAGATAGAAATGAATACGCAAATGGCATTGCTACAGCATATGGGTTACAATTGCAAGCTAATGCCAGCAATATTACACACAAAGATGCTAGTGCAAGTGCTGTCCGTTTAGAAGAAGAAGTTAATACTGTAAGGAGGTCGGAAAGACTGGGCAGTAAGCATAATATGCAAGTTGTTGTGGCTGATGTTCATTTCAATACTACAGGGGAAACTAAACAACAAGCAAATGAACCAGGAGTGAGACCCAAAGTTAAGGATACCAGTAAAACTAAAACAAACAGTGAGGAAGCACATCTAAAAGGAACTTTGAGAGATGAAAGCAAACAAATTATAGAGGTATATCAAAGAATAGATAATCAAAGAAGAACATGGGCCCAAGTGACAGCAGATAGTCATAATGAAAAAATAGACTATAAAAAACAACAGCCACAAAAAACTGGGGTGGCAGGAAAGGTTCAAGAAAAACAATGGAAGATGTAAACAGTGTGAACTTTAAAATTATTAACTTATGTAGCAAGAATATTTCTTATGATGACTGCTGTGTACTGAGTAAGGGGTGAAATTTTGCCCCGGTACAAAGGGCAAATAAATTAGTGATGATCAATGAGTTAAGAGATTATGTGAGGAAATTAAACCTCAAATTAATATTTGGAAATCAAAAACAAAATAACTGTGAATTTTATAAACCTAGCAGTTATAATCCACCTTTATCTAAAGAACTGGAAATGTTTCTTAATATGTGTGAAATGCAGATGCTCGAAATGTTAGAAAATGATACCAACTTTAAATATTATAATTTAACTAAAAAAGAGAAAGAATGTTTTGATGCCTTAGTTAATGATGAAAAC
Source organism: Protopterus annectens (assembly GCF_019279795.1). Taxonomy (NCBI): domain Eukaryota; kingdom Metazoa; phylum Chordata; order Ceratodontiformes; family Protopteridae; genus Protopterus; species Protopterus annectens. Next base: position 385,563,150 of record NC_056749.1, read on the forward strand.
ATACTTATTTTTAAGGCTGACAAAGGAGGTTCGATGGTTTTGTTGGACAGGGATGATTATGAAAGAAAAATGAAAGAAATGTTATCTGACTGTAATTTTTATAAACCAGTTAATCTAATAGAAATAAAGAAAGGATTCTTATTAATAGAATCTTGCATAGATGAGTGGTTCTATGCTGGAAGAATAGATGAGAAAATGAAAAGAAACATAATTAATAATAATCCCAAGATTAGTAGGATTTTTGGAATACCTAAAATCCATAAAAATATCGATTCTCCTCCTTTAAGACCAATAGTAGCCAGTAGAAATAGTAAGACAGATGGAATGTCTATTTTAGTAGATAAACACCTACAAAAAGTGGTACCAAAGAGCATCACATATATAAAAGATAGCCATGATTGTATGAATAAACTTAATAATATTAAGGTCTCTGACTCTGATATATTACTAACTTTAGACATTAATTCTTTATATACAGTGATACCAAACAAAGAAGGTATGGAGATGGTTATAATGGAGCTACTGAAATCGAGAGAATGTTCTACTAATACAGTGGGACTGTTAATGGAGATGATAGATTTGGTTTTGAGCTACAATTACTTAGAATTTTATGATCAACTATTTGTGCAAACAAATGGGGTTGCTATGGGTGCTGCGTTAGCCCCTAGTTATGCTAACATTTTTATGCAGGGATGGGAGTCGGCCAACATTTTTGAAAGTGTTTTTGCAAAAAATATTATCAAAATGTTGAGATTTATCGATGATGTTCTGATAATATGGGATGGCACTGTCGACGAACTAAATAAATTTTTGAAATATATCAACAATGTCTGTTCCTATATTAAGTTTACACATAACATTAATACAGAAAGAATACATTTTTAAGATCTTATGATCTATAAATCTGATGGCAAATTAGTTTCTAAAATTCATAAAAAAGAATTTCAAAACAACAAGTATTTATACTATTCAAGTTTACATCCAAAAAAGACCAAGTGGAACATTGTCAAAGGTCAAATAAATAGAATTAGTAATTTGACGAAAGATGATGAAATCTTTCATGTTGAGGCTGACAATTTTTGCAAGAGAATGTTAAGTGGAGGTTACCCCCAAGAAATGGTAGATAAAGTGATGGCAGAAGAAATTATGAAAAGGAACAATATAATTGTAGATAAACCAAAGGAGAAAATCTCTGTAGATTTTACTACAGCTTTAGCATTACAGAATAGTACTGATTCTAATACTATTAAAAGTATAGTTAGAAGGAATTGGGGAATATTAAAAGGAAATAGTGAAATTATAAAGAAATTAGGAGATGAACCAAAATTTGTACAAAAAAGAGCAAAACATTTTAAAGACTTTTTTCAAAAGAACTTAAATAAAAAATAAGGCTGTGGAAGAAAAGAAAGGAATGGTAAAGTGCTTTGATTGTAATTATTGTCAATATTTATACATCAAAAATCACAAAAGTACACTTGGGAAAACTTTAGTAGAAGTCTCAGGTAGATTCACATGTAGATCTAAAATGTTGTTTATGTATTAATATGTGCAGAATGTAGCTCCTTTTATGTAGGCAAAACAAAAAGAGAATTGTATAGGAGAATCTATGAACACCACTATGCTATTGGTAAGGGTGATGTAAAAAATGCTATGGGTAAGCATTATGTGGAAAATAGATGTAAAATGAATTTTAAGTGTTTGGTAATAGATTCAGTGCATCCTAATGTTAAAAGTATTAATGTAGAAGAAGAATTAGGGTGGTTGGAATACTGCTGGCAGGTTAGATTAAATGCATGTTTTCCCCCAGGACTTAATAACAGAGAAGAATTTATTATGTATTTAAAAAGGAAGTGACTAAAGCATTAGGGATTTTAGTTTGAGGTATTTGTCAGCATTAGGCTGACTGGTGTTTTAAAACTGCTAATTCAGCTTTTAATGATTAATTGTCAATTAAGCTTAGTTGACTGCTATTTTAGTATTTAAAAAGGTTTTGTTTAAGTGTAAGCCATTAGTCTGAAGAAGTCTCCATTGCAGGAGATGAAAGCGCTTACTTTTGGCTTGTATTTTACTTGAAATATTGTCTTGAACTTGTGGATTAAATCTTGAACGTCATTTCCTGGTGCTGCCATCGTTTTTTTGCTGTTTTGGATATATATATATGTGTGTGTGTGTGTGTGTGTGTGTGTGTGTGTGTGTGTGTGTGTGTGTGTGTGTGTGCATAATATAATCTCCAGTGTGTTTGTCTCCCCCAAATCCTGTTGAACAAGTGCATGGTCTGACAGTGTATTATATCAGGATGTTCTTTTGTTAAAAATACTTTGTCTAGTCTTGACTGGTTTTAACTATCTCTTATGTCTCACATTACAGTTTCTGCAGCCACCTGCTGAATTTCCCTGACTTTCTTTCCAAGTATGGAGACCAGCATCTTTTGGAAAACTTTTCTGCTTAGTCTTTTCTTAGTTTTTCTTATTTCATCATCCCCAAAAATCTTCTTTCAGTCTCCCATCATAATAAATATCCCCTTCATATAACTGTAAGATTTGTAAGAACAACATTCCCCTGAACCCCACATTAGAGGTCAGGGGGCACATATTGTAATTTCAGCTATACAGAGATATCCTTTCATTGCTTTAGAACATCATTTCTTTTTTTCTAATATAGCTTTGACTACCATTTGTAATCCCTTAGTCCATAATAAAGCCACTGTAGGCAGCAGGTTGGCATCAGCCTCATAACACTTAATACCTAGCTTTCTATGTTCATCATCCAATACATGTGTGTTAACTGTATCACCTCCAGCTTAGTTGTTTTTTTTTGCATAATTCATTATCTTTTCTCTTAACTGGACTAGTAATGCCATTTATATTCAGTACAATTATGTCAGTATCAACCATTCACTATTCCTTTTAATGTTCATCATTATTGCTCATCTCTAATTCAAGCACCCCTCCCTTACTTGGTTTGGCCCTCTTGATAACCTTCATCCTCATCACCTTATGTATTTTATTTAACCTCTTGTTCTGCTCTCCTTGCTCTTGAGTAGTGCATTCCCCCGCCACTCTGCTGAGCTTCCCACTCCCAGTATACCATTATAACAAAATCCCAATTACATTTGGTATTATTTAACTGCCTGGACATCCTCTGTTTCTTATTTTATCTTTTGACTCGCCTGTTTAACCCTCATGCACTATTATCCATCAAACAGGTCCTTTTGCACTCCATTTCTCTCCTCCAAAATTTCCCCCATCAGAAAAAAGATGATGGTTTAGTCCATATAATACAGCAACTCTGGATACCCATAGTTACAGAAAGTTACTTTAATTCTAAAGGCACAATAAAAAAAATCAGGCATTCACTTTACTTAATATTCTCTAAGGAGAACATACTAAGAGGAATAGTAGTTCAAAATTCCAGGGCCTTTTTAAATAATTATACTTCCCTTGTATTTTGAATATTCCTTAACTATCTAAGGCCATGCCCCTGTGCATCAACTTTAAAAAAAACAACAAATGTTTGAGTTTAGTGAAAAGGTTATAACTAGTCCCTAGAAAAAGACAGGTTCCTGTTAAAATACAATGCATCTCAATAATATAACATTCATAGGTTCACCCAATAATTTTTAGCAAGAATAAGCTATAATACTAAGTGTGATTTTATGTGAAACTGTATATCTGGATACTATTGTATGTATCAATGAATTTTCTTTTTGTGTGATTTTTTTATGTAAAACTATTGTAACTGATTACTAAAGTAATAGAACTTTTTTACACAGACATATTGTTACATCTGTCTTCTAAAGTAATGCAATAATATATCTCTCATTGTATGTGGAGCTTTTCTTCCCGGGCCTCCGCTGAAAATGGCCTTCTGGCCCAGTCAGACTCCTCCTGGTAAACAAATGTAAAATAAATAAAATAAATTACCTTGCAGTTTATTAATTTAGATGTGTATTTTGGATGAGATATTAAACTTAAATTCAGTCTTGGCTAAAGTCTTAGCTGAGTGAGAATACAGCATTACCCCATGTGTCTGTTTCCCTCCTCCTGTCAGGTCTATATCATGAGATCAACAGGTGAAAATGTCAAATCTCACTTGTTCGACACCAAAATATCGAACTCCAAGTTTCCCAAATGGCCAAAACACCGATTTCTTTCTAATGGAAAGAAATCGGTTGGCCAAACACCAACGCCACACTAAAACAAACATATTTAAGTGGGGGGCTTCACCCCTCACACCCCCCCAACATGGGGGGTTGTGCCTCCCACACTCCCTAACTAAATATTCTAACTCCGAGACCGCACTACAGTCAGGGAAAGGGCAGGTGTCGTAGAACGGCCAACCGATTTCTTTCCATTGGAAAACGGTGTTTTGGCCATTCAGAAAACTTGGAGTTCAACATTTTAGTGTTGAACAAGTGAGATTCGACATTTTCACCTGTCAATCTCATGATATACACCTCCTCCTGTCCTCTATCAAAGACTGAATCAGATCCACTCTGTCTTTTTGTGTTTTTTAAAATGTGGGAATATTTCTTCTGAGTGTTCCCTGCAAATATCAGAACTTGCTTCTCATTGATAACAGTGCTCCCTTGCCTATTTTTGTACCTAGCAGACCCATCCTGATGATCTACTGTTTTTCTAGTTCTTTTCAGACATCACTTTGTGAGCTTAACTGTTTTACCTATTCTGGTAAAAATAGATTAACAGTGGCCAGATATACACATTTATATTTATTTCTCATGACCTTGCATTAGCTTTGTCCCAGGATAAATGATTTCATCCTATGCCTAGGTGCAAAGAATAGTTTTGGTTGGCATAAACAGGCAAATCTTTACATTAAATTATATACAGTGGTTTCCAAAGAAAAGGCAACACTTTATCATTAAGATTATAAGTAGTAAACTGGACAAGTATTGGCCTTGAATTGTTTTCTCTCTCTTTCTCTCTCTCCCTCCTGCAAGGGATACATACATCTTTTAGGGTCAACCCAAGATGATGTCATCCTAAATATGACCTGCCTGTTAGTTACCTTCCATTTACTAGTGCATCAGTCCCCCCTACTCACACTATCTCTTTAGGTTCCCTAGTTATGCATCTGTAATATATATTTTTCCTTCTTGCATAGAAAGAATCCATCTCCAATCAATATTGAACTTAACCTGTAAATTTCAGGTAATATTGCTTATAAAATTCCTGTTCTAACTGCATCTTTTCAAATGTAATATCCATGTAAGCCATCCTTTCATTATTATAGTACATTGTCCCCCATCACTATCTTTCTTCTTTCCCTAGTTATGTTGTTGTAACATATATTTTTTTTACTTTATAGAATGAAATTGCATCTAACAATATTGAAGGTAACTTATACATTTTAGATACTACAAACACCAATAATAAAAATTAAATGCAATAAAAACTGTTTTCTGCAGTCAGGAAATCCTCTTAGATTGTTTCTTGGCCATGCAACAATATTGCCAGTTGCATCCTGCTCCATTCACCCTTACTGAGCTTGGGCTCTCTCCACTCCCCTACCCTACCCCACACCAATTCTCACCCACGCCCTCCTCCACATTTATTCCCACCTAAGTTCCACCCTCACAAAATACTAGCATTCCACAAAAACCTTTCCCTGCCCAAGCCTAACTAATCAATTACAACCTCTTCCATCACCAAGTAACTAAAACTAATAAATGCTGGGCTAGTCCACAACATAATACTAGCAATCCACAACAACTTCCTTCTTCCTTCCTTCCACCAAAATCTAACCAAGCAATAACAACCTTTTACATCTCCTTATTACTATAGATGATAATACCAGTGCACTACTCTTCACCATCTAAATATGCTGTCCTATAAAACACCCCATACCTTAAACTCCCCACTCCCCACCATGACACTGTGTTTCACCCGAGCCACCCTCTTATCATATTATTAACCTACTCTACATCTTAAAAAACACAACTTGTTGACTATTTCAACCATTACCAAAAGACACATGATCATAGTGTAACCCTTGGATCCATCCAGTTCAATATAGGTCCCCACTTATATAAAAATCGCTACATAAACTTCATTAAAACTAAAATACTCCATGCCTCTAAAAAAAGATTCAAAGATACTATCACCAACTGTTCTACAACAGCTGAAACAACACAGCTACACAACTGCAGTATTGAATCTACTACTAGCACTTAACGATAATCATCCCTATAGAAGTCATCCCCCATAACAAGTTACTAGGCATGATAACTGATAATAACGTGACATTTGATTTACATATGCAAAAGGTTATCAAAAAAAATAACTCACTGAAAATTAGAGAGACAGTATAGAGAAAAAAATACTGGATTCATCCAGGAAACTCCTGGCCTTTACACCCCTACTTTATTATATTGCTCTCCAGTGCTGCCTAACCTTCAAGCTTCTACTCAAAATAAATTAAACCAATGCTACAATAAAATAGCAAAATTTGTCATAACTCATCAGCAGAATCCTTCACTGCTTAGCCCAAAAACAACACAATTGATTTGTATTACTTAAGCAACTGACTTGCACCCTGCAATTCCTAGCCCACAAATAATATGTAAATTAGAATAAAGCAAAGCAATAGTAAACTTATTGCATACATGCACCCCTGCTATGCCTCTTTGATCTGAAAGCAAAATGCTCCACACTACTGACAAACCACACCTATCTGCAGGAACCTCTCTCTATGCCAGCTATGCAGCCCTTTCCTGGAACTCGGTCTCTTAAACATACTATCAGCCTGTACCTTTACCTGCACAACCCTCAAAACAAATGCATGACTATCTATATACTATAACTATGCATTTCTCATTATGAATCACTAACCCCTCCATATTATAGCAGGTATTAATGGCCCAACATCCAAAGTTGTTCTCATTATAATGTTGCCTTACTAATGTATGCTTTTCTACCTTTTCTGCTGGCACGTACTACTATTTATTACATTTCTAGTGTCCTTCCATAACATTCTCATCTAATACTGACCAACCCCCCCCCCATGCCCTTAATTTTTCTTTGTAACTATACATTAGTTTACTTAACATAGGCTATCCATTTCTGCAAAGTATCTTGCTACTTGCAATACTTGCAAATATTGTATTCTTGGTAACAATTTCTCCCAACAATATTCTGTAAATATATTACAATCTGTTGTGGGGGCTCTTATCACCTGTATTTAAGGTATACCCCATTCTGTTTTACAGTGTTTTATCAGTTACTCGGCTTTTCTCCCCTTATATATAATTACTTATCAGCTATTGTAAAATGTTTTTATGAGTGTTTGTGAAGCCTGTCACCACATCACATTGTAACATGTATCATATTCCTAACAACCCTGATGCACTGCAGTACTGTGCCGTTATGGAGCCTTTCTCACCAATTAATTGAATACGTAATCTGTTGTGCTTTTCTCCCCTTGTATAAATATTTCACAATGAGTTGATGATTAATTATAATCTTTGAGGGGCTTTTCTCCTGTTGTATATAATTATTCATCAACTATTGTTTAAATGTTTGTATCTGCTGTGGGGTTTTCCTTCCTTGACCTCTGCTGAAAGTAGATGATTGACATAGTCAAACATTCCTGGTTATCAAAAGACAAATAAAATAAAATGAATTGACTTGTGTTCATTTGGTAATTTTTTTTCTGCACAAATCCTTTGCAGTGCCTTCTTTCATATCCTTCTGGAATATCATTTATGTGTACACTTTTTCTCTGTTCCCCATTTTCTTGGCCAACTGGGTTAGCCATGATAAGCTCTAAATTGACTTCCAAAGCTGCCATCATGTCCTTTAGCTCCTTGCTTTCCTGCAAGAAAAAATGAAGATGTTCATTTTCCACTTCTGATATTTCTTTCACAGTTCTGTCATTCAGTCTCATGTAGTCATCATATTTGGTATTATTTCTTCTGACTTGTATAGAAATACATCTTTTAGAATTATCTTTTCCTTGTCATAATCCATAGAACAGCTGGATGTAGCAGTTCATTCCATATCCTTTTTTGGCATAACCTTGTTTACGTCAAGGCATAATTATTTTTTTCCCTTTTTTCTTCATCCTCTTAAAACAGTTGACTATCTTTCAGTATCAGGATTAAATAGCTTTAATTTCCACACAAATACTGGGTATACTTTATACATACATACATACACACACACTCATTCTATGCCATACCAGAAGTCCCTGTATTTTAAGAGTTTTTGTGGTTGAAGAAAGAACAAATCCACTACCCCACCCCCTATGAGTGATGCATTGAGTATCAAGATTTTGTTTTAACTTGATATGAATAGTTAGGTTTTAAAGTGGGAGAGGTTTCATTGTGTACAGAAGTAGTTTGTTTGAAATATTGTATGCTCTGAACAAGTCTATTTTTAAAGATGAAGGTGTAAAACTTTGCCTAATGTAGTCTATCGTGAGTTTTTTGGATTGTAGTCTGTTTCCATATATAGTCTATTTTTGCCAGGTTGTAGTTTTTATGTTTATTTTATTGATTTTAACAGTGCAGTAAGCTACTCGGAACTTGTTCATCTGGAGCTGCAAGGAACCCAAAAGGTAAAGAGATCATGTCTGCATACAATGAGCACTATTAAATCAAAATCTCTTACATAAACTGTGCCAGTCTGAATAAAGAAAGGCACGAGGAAATCTGTTTCATCCAGTTGCTCATTGCTTGATACCCACTGCAGCAAAAAATGCACATTACAAAAGTAGCACAAGTTGCAAGATCTTAACACACTAGTAAAGTTGGCATTCATGTATCAAATAAGTAAACTCATGGCAGCCCATTCATAACATTTGTACAAAAGGGAATTCAGGATTAGAGGGGACTTGCAATGTATACACAATTTTCAATTAAATGAATTACTTTTGTACAAATTTCACATATTTTATAAATACCTAAATCTTGAGTTTCACAGACTATTTGCAACCAAGTATTATGCAGTACATGTCATGGTGCAGCGGTAGCATTGTCGCCACAAGTATTATGCAGTACATGTCATGGTGCAGCGGTAGCATTGTCGCCACAAGTATTATGCAGTACATGTCATGGTGCAGCGGTAGCGTTGTCGCCTCAGAGGTTCTCCCATTCAATTCTCGGCTGGAGCGCCTTCTGTGTGGAGTCTGCATGTCCTCCCTGTGGTAGAGTGGTGTTCAAAAGACCTACGTTAATGGGCCTGCCTTCGTTAAAGGTTGGGCATTGGGCTGGCACCTCGGCACCATAAAAAATCGGCTGCCAATCATTAGCAGACCGGAGTTCCGCTGTGGCGACCCCTAACCAAGAAAAGCTGAAAGAAAACAACATTATGCAGTACATGTCATTGTTCATTCAGTTATTTTTATCTCTATAAAATGTAAGCATAATGGTCTGAACTTAAATGTTCTCTCTTTTTTTTCTTTTTATCTGTTTGAAGTTTCAAAAGTTATAAATTCAACAGATGTTAAACAGCTTTGCAGACTTGTCTTATGACATAAAATAATGTGTAATGTTATACAGCTTTGACTTAAGACTTTTTTTGGATAGGTTCATAAGTAAGTACTAGGCTACTGCCTTACAGGCCATTTTAAGCCTTAGCCCATTTCCCTTTTTGTGCTCGAAATAACTTATTCCACTTGGCTATAGATTAGACGTACCCATCCCATGGTCGATAATTATATCGTACCTATACTGAGAATAACTAGGATCATATCATAGATAATTTCATATTGCGGGCGGCGCAGTGGTGCAGTGGTTAACATTGTCACCTCACAGCAAGAGGTTCTCCGGTTCGATTCTCGGCTGGGGTGCCTTCTGTGTGGAGTTTGCATGTTCTCCCTGTGTTCGCGTGGGTTTCCTCTGGGTATTCCGGTTTCCTCCCACATTCCAAAGACATGTATCTGGAGCATTTCTCCCCGGGCCTCCGCTGAAAACAGGCTCTGTGGAACCTAGTCGGACTTTCCCGGTCAACAAATGATAAATAAAATAAATAAAAAAATAAATGGTATTTATGCATGGGATAAGACATTTAGGAACTGTAACTGTCCTTAAGTAGTACAGTGGCAGTCCTGGGGTAAATTTTGTGTTTCCTATCCACAGATGTAAGTTATCTTTGAAAATGACCTTCAATTTTTTTCAAATTGAAAAATTTCCTTGCCAAGTTCATATTTTACTGGTGGAATTAGCACCAGCAGCAAGAAATCTGGACAAAGCCATTAATAAAAGTGGGACAAAGGCCCAAAAAATAGGAACAATTTTTTAATATAGCACTTACAAACTTAGAACGGTGAAAGAATAACAGGTTTTGCTTTAGCATGACTTTTCTGAAGGGTATGAAGTCTGATACTCAAATGCCTGTCATTTTCTAACTTCAGTCTTTAATGATTTGCCTCTAATTTGCCAGAAAACCACAATTTTATGAAAAATGGACTGAAAATATGAGGCAAAAATCTGAACATTGTGCGAAAATCTGTACCGTTGAGAGGTATGCATTAGTCTGTAAATGTATTTCTTAACAGATACTCCGATATGTTCTTAATGGATAGGAGTTCAAAGTGCTGTATAGTTCATCTGGATGTTGCTTTGACAATTCAAATGTATGCAGTTAAAAATCAATAATTTACAGTAAAAAGTTAAATGATCAGCTTTATTAAAAGTTACACCCAGTTAAGAACCCATTAACTACTATCAAGCTGTGTAAACCTTTACCATACAACTTTTTGTATATCATTGCAAAATCTATTTTTCTTTTCATGTCTTAAGCATTGCAAAGATCCCCCCCCCCCCCGGCAATAAGAAGGGAATTAAAAATGTTTGAAGCCTATGGATGCCCAGAAAAGTGCATAGTTTTAATTCGGAACATTTTAGTTAACCATAAAATTCACTTTGGGAGGAAATGGCTAAACAACTCCAAGCCCATGCTATTACAAATGTGGGCATAGGCAGCAGTGTATAATAACTCAACCAAAGGCCTTCTGAGGGGGACCTAGTCTAAGTTCTTGTATCAGAATTCCATCTTTTGGGTGGGTATGGCAAAAAAAAGTATCTCAACATAGGAAACACAATGATGATATATGTCGAACCAAATACCTGCTGTGACTGAACCAGCACTGACTGCCATCTCCTACCACCAGTCAGCCGGCGGTACACCTTGCATGATAAAACTAGACTAAAGCGTCTGTAGTAAAATAATAATGGTTCCCACAACACAGCAAAGTGAATACTTTATTAAAAAAATACTGGTAGATTGAGCCCTTTTGTTCTGAGAAACCAGAACTTCATTAGAACCTACATTATATTCCTATAGTTGCATTAAAAATCCTTTCCTTAAAGGAACAGCATAAAAAACCTTCACAAGTAAATGCCAAATACATTGCAATAAAAACATAATATTGACAAGTTTAACTTAGTAAATCTTATTAAAAATTAAAGATCATAAATTAAGTATAATTTGAAAATTTTAAAATGTTAAAGATTTTTTGTTTTACAAATCACCATGCAAAACCAGTTCAAGATGAATTTGTAACTTATGTAAATAGCTGATATTCAATTTATTTTCTCACCCTGCTAAGGGTAAAAACTGTTACCCTGAATCCTCCTTTATAGTTTTTGTGACTGTAGTTTTAAAACAGAAGAAATAGAAACAGTTTTGTTCAGCCCTGGGTATTGAATAGTTTTTACCCTGAGTTGCCAAATCAGTTCTTTGTCTTCCAACCTCAAAGACCAATCACCACCAATAGGCTGTATGTTGACCTTTTCTAATATGGAAAATTTGAACCTACATGATGCCCCACAACTCACATACATACAGAATACAGACCAGCTAAGTGAATTTCTACTTTTTCTTAACTCAAATACTTCTTTTCTACGATTCACAATGGATACAAATCTAGATAGTATTAACTATTTGGATATCCTGATTAGTAAAGTCAGGGTGAACAAAAACTTTGTTTCAACCATTTACAGGAAACCAACATACTCAAACACCCTTTTACACTTTGAAAGTGGACATCCCGTGCACCAAAAAAGATCACTTGTCAAGGGACAAGGTGTAAGGTTAGCCAGAATGGTTAGTGAAATTGAGATGTTTTACAAAGAAAGGGAGGTTTTATTGGGTATGTTGTTGAGAAGAGGGTACCCTGAAGAATTTGTGAGGCTGCTATTAGAAGAAGTAACTAAGAAATGAATAACAGGTCATTTTTTTTCCATTGTTGGGTTTAAACATTGACGAAGGGGTATATGTGTCAAGGTCCAGTCCAGTAGTAACGATACTGGTAGTATGAGTAACAACATTATGTACAAAAGTGCATTTACAGTGACCTACAACCCACAATTTGCTTTGATTAGAGATCCTAGTAAAAAATTAGTTCATCCTAAAAAATGATGAACAAGTGGGAAGTAAAATAGCTGACATATAAAAAGGACACATGTTTTAAGAACATATTAGAACAGAAAAGAGGGTGTAAAAAATAGAAAGAATGGTAGGATGAACAAATGTGGACACAATGTAAGTTTATTTTGGAGTGGGACAGTGTTGAAATTAAAAAATATGGCATGATAAGATACTACCATAAAAGTAATTGTGGAACCAAAAATGTGGTATATGTTGCTGTGTGCCAGGATTGCTACAGATATTACATAGGGAAGACAAAAAATACTTTCAGGACATGTATATACCAACATATGCATGATATTAGTAAGGGAAATACAAATAATGCACTTGCCAAGCATTTAAACAACTTCTCCAATCACAGTTTTAAATTTGCTGTACTTGAACATGTGGAGTTGGATGAAAGAGGGGGACCTGTTGATTTATTTCTTGAGTATAAAGAGTTAATGTGGCAACTTAGGGTGAATGACACTAGTCCCCCTGGGCTAAATGAAGTAGTATCCCTTACTAGTTATCTAAAACTTAAAGCTGTTTTATTTGTGATATCACTATATTAATATAATATATAACATATACGTTATATTTTATTTTTATGATTGTATTTAATTTAGTACTTACATTTATTGATGTTTTAGTGTGTCAAAATCATGTGACCAGACATACAAATAGTAGGTTTTAAAAATTTGGAGTCTGCAGCTTTAAATAAGAGGTCTTAATGCTTTATTGGGTGCTATTAAGTATGGAAATGTATTTTCTGATGACTATTTAGTGTGTTTTGGTGGAAGATTCACTATGAGCTGATCAAATAATGCCCAAACTTGCCCAAAGATCTGATAGCCCAGCTGCTTGGCCACTGGTCATAAAAGTTTAGTATATATGGCTGTGTGATGTAGGAGGAACAGGTTGCAATGACTGCTGTGTTACTTTGCATGAGAGCTTGAAACTAGAAGTCCTTAAAGTAGAACATGTCCTTTACAGTTAACCAGTTCACCAGGGGTAGCTCATGCTATAGGACTGCAGGACCGCAGCCCCCTCCCCCACCCACCTGTCAAAATAAATTGTACCACTGTAGAAAATAAAAAAAATGTACAAGTCCCGGAATGGGACTCCATGCATGCATGCTTACTTCCTGACTGTTGTATTAGGCAGTCAAGAACTCCACGCACACATGTGTGCTTAGTTCCTACAGTTTAAACTGCTCTGTTGGGTAGTCCGGATAGAGAAAGAAGGGAACTCCACCCTGCCAGCCCAAAAGTCTGTGCAGAACAGCCTGCTGGAGGGAGTGTGTGTGTGTGTGTGTGTGTGTGTGTGTGTGTGTGTGTGGTGGGTAGAGAATAAGGCTTGAACCCTGTACCTTGGGTACCATGTGGAAAGAGCCTGATTTCCTTACCCACCACCATTTGTAAAATATTTGCAGATTATTTGCCTCATATTTGTTCTGTTCTGTTCCTCATAAAAATCTGTGGTTTCTGTATTTTTGTTACTTAACATAGCCAGTAGTGCAGTGGTAGCATTGTTGCCTGACAGCTACAGGTTGTCTGGTTTGATTCTTGGCTGGGTGCCTTCTGTGTGGAGTCTGCATGTCCTCCCTGTGTTTGTGTGGGTTTGCTCTGGTGTCCTTAATGGAGATGTGTCCCTATTTTTTGGACTGTATTCCCCCATTATTGGCTTCATCCAGTTTTTTTGTGCCAAGGTTGAGAGCTATGGTGATAACTGAACTCACTGAATATGGGGGCTGCATTCCCCCATTATTGGCTTTGTTCAGGTGTTTTGTGCTAAGATGTTGACAGCTATGGTGAGAACTGAATTCACTAAATGGTAGCCATTTAAGTTTCAGTCTTCCTTTCTTTCATAAAACAGATGATTTGGCATAGTGATATATTGCTCTGACTGTTTTGCACAGGGTCCTGGGTTCAATACTTTGCAGTGAAATGTATGGTGGTAACACAGTATTTTATTCTAACAACTTTCCAACATTATACAAGCAATGTTTAAAATGTGTCCCTGTTTTTTGGTCTTTTGCCCCCCCCCCCAATTTTGGATTTTTCCATTTTTCTTGTGCTGCAAAGTTCAGAGATGCAGCTGAGTGTCAAGTAGATTTTACAAGAAGCTGAGAGCTGCAAAGGAACAAAAGTTTAGTGCTGCTTATACCGACTCTGCTTGCATTGTTAATAGCACAATAGGCAGTGTACTTGCTTTCGATGCAGAAGGCTGTCGGTTCTACTCCCACAGTAGGTAGATGCATTGCTGATACTGTACTGTATTGTAAAGGGGGTGGATGCTGCAGTCCTTTTTGGTGAAGATACCTAGTAACTATGAACCTGTTATCAGTTTGCCATCCATTCCCTATTGCAATATTACTAGCTTATCGTTTTTTTAATGCAACATAGGCAATTTATTCCTCAAGGGCAACAAGCACTTTATTTGTAGATGAAACAATGAAATATAAAGTTGTTTGCTAGCACCAACCTCTTCATTAGTTACAGATTTCTTTAATGTGGAATTATTTAGATGACTTTTACTTCTTCAGAGATTGTGCATATTTACTGATACTGGTAGACTGTAGATGTTTGAGTACACTTTTATGATAGAAATGTTCTGAATTGGGCAATTTTGTCATTATTGGTGCATGCATTTTGTTTTATTGTTTACTTGAAAAATGTTCAAAACAAATTTAAAACGCCCTCTAACAACTGTACTATATTGTACAAGGAATATAATTTAATACAATCAGGAAGGTGCATCAAAGACCACGTGTATGTTTCATGTGCAAGGGGCCTATGATTTGAAAACAGCCCAAAGTTCATCTTTATCTGCCACTGGCAAAATGTATTTTCTTTGAATGTGGGTTTCAATGCTGTTTCAATGAATTTGAGTTTCAAGGGCAGAGAAGTTTTAATGTTAAGTCTGTTTTCATTGTGAGATTGTATTGCTTTATTTAACAGATGCCTTAGCATTTGCGCTGTAAAATGCAAAATAAAACTTTCAAATGAAGTCCAAATAGTCGTAGAAGTAAAGCAGTATGCACATTAGTGTTTATGGTATATGGGGTGAAATAGCCAAGTAATGGTTCATTGGATTGGCTGCAGGGGGGAGGCTCCATTCGACCATGATTTTGTGAGGGGGAAGGGCGGCAAACTCAAAGATAGCCACGGCTGAACTATACCTCCCAACTGTCCAGATTTTCACAGAATGAATAGATTTTTGCTTCTTATTTTTGGTTTGTTCCTCATAAAATGTGTGGTTTTCTGGCAAATAATTTAGGAATTAAGTCACTAAATAATTACAGACACTGAGTTTCCGACTTCATAACCTTCAGAAAAATGCATGCTAAAGCAAGACATGTTATTCTATCAATTGTCTCCATTTATACAACAATTTATAGTACTGTTTATATGTTCCCCCAGTATATTTGGCCTTGTCCAGATTTCCTGCATTAACAGGTTGAGAGGTAAGTGCAAATAAATTGCTCTATAGAATTAGGCATATGCATCCTCTCAACTGTCCCCGATTTTGGCTCAAAATGTTGCTCTTCCCCTAATAATCCCTCCACAAAATGGCAGTTTTGGTAGAAAATGTGGCGGGCTTACAATTAAGAAATAACTGTAATAATCAGAGTTACAGCTTACTTTTATTTCAGAAATGCATATAGATTCTTTTATTTTGTCAGCTGCTCAAGTTAGCATTACTAATATTAAAAAGTGTCCCTTCTTTGACAGGTTCCAAGCTGTATTGTGTGGTTATTTTATATTTTTGCATCACATTTTTGGTCCATTTTTCATAAAATTGTGTTTTTTTTTTTTTGGCAAATCATTAAAGACTGAAGTTAGAAAATAATGACAGACATTTGAGTTTCAGATTTCGTACTTTTCAGAAAATTCATACTAATGCAAGACCTACTATTCTATTATCTTTCTAAGTTTATAAGATCAATATTTAAAAATTGTCCTTATTTTTGGGCCTTTTTCCCACTGCTATGTATGGCTCTGTCCATATTTCTTGTTCTGAGGTTGAGAGGTATGACAAATGTGTCAGGGCCATCACAGTCAGCCAGAGACATTTCAAATTGTGACATACTTGTTGCACCCCACTCCCCCATGTAGTGACTCTGGATGTGTCCAAGCAAGGCAAGGAGTAGTTATGCAATCTAAATGTGCAGAGTGTCCCCCCATCCAAGGTAGACACAAGTGCTACTTTTATTCTGTCGTTGATTTTGCAGAATGTGCCTGTTGCTCTGTGTTTAAGTAGCAATGCTTTAATGACCATCAGGTAAGCTTGTCTGAGACTGTAAGATGCAAGTAAGCTTTAAAAAGCATACCATTAAAGAATTGCCAACACTGAAACTCTTTCTGTTGTTGCCATGCAGATAATACTTACATAACTAGATAATGTATAAGCCTTGGGTATTGAAATGCGTATGACAGTATTTGTAATAAAGGACAGGATTACATTATTTTAAGAAGCTCATTATACTTGTTGGAGACTTCCAGTGATCTCTGAGGGCTTTACCCATAAACTAAACAGAATGCCATTCTATCATGTGTGGTCCATTACCTGTACAGTAATCATTTAAGCAATGTATCTTGAGCTTGTTTCTTGTTTGTTTTCATTTTTTACTTTGATCATGTTTTCCCCATGAAACAAGTAGATAGTTGTCAGACAGCGGGTCTTTTTGGATAAGAAACATTTTTACAAGTGGGGGTATCACAGAGATTGCTACTTTCAGCATGTTACTTGGTACTTTAATAAAGCTGAATATAAATTATAATTAAAACTGCAGTGCAAGGAGAAGTGGATGAGTTGAGTGCTGCTTGTTTTTCTTATACTTGATTTTGACTGGCATTCCAGTAATGTATTTAAAAAGTAATTTATTTTTTTTATGCCTCACAACCTTTTTGTTTCCATCTAGATATTAAGTAAGCTGTCATACAGCCAATGCATTGAAATATTTTTTTTCTTCTACACTTCATTTTGTCTTGATCGGACTCTCATAATGACAGTTTGGCACCCAGGGCAGCGTATTTAATTAAAGTTACAGTTTTTGGTTTTGAGCATAGCTCCTCACCTTTCTAGCTGGCCGCAATCCTTCCCATTGATCCCACCCATTCACCTGTCTCCTGCAGGCCCCCTTTGATTTGAAGTCACCAGCTGCCACTGCATTTATTCTGAAGAAGTCATAACGTATTGTTGACGAAAGCGCTAAATAAAAAGTTTCTCGGCTTTTACTACGTCTTCATTCTTTTTTTGACTTATTTGATTTGCTTTTCAAGTGTTTTGTATTTGCAAAGACCTTTTCCACTCCCATAGTGGCTTTTTTTAAGTAATATCAAACTGCTAGACCTCCAGACTTAACTGAACCTATGAAGGAAGATCTGAAGGCAGTACTGCTCACTGCTAGAAGTCTTAACAAGAAACTTCACTCCTTGCAAGCCTTCCTATCCCTGGAGAATCAAGACATCTGTGTAATAATGGAGACATGATTTAAAGTCATGGAGTATACCCTAAAAGTGCAAGGTTATAATGCCTTTCATACCTTTAGACCATCTACTGCACAGGAGAGAACAAAGGTGGAGGAGTCTCCGTCTATATTAAAAATATTGTCACATCCAGACTAGCTAAAGTGTATGACTAATTGGAACGTATATAAGTGCAACTCACCATTAACAGGGTCTCAAACCATATCTTTGCAAGCTGTACATCCCCCTCCATATCCCAGGAAACTCGTACTACCTATCTCAACATACTAGAGTCCCTCACCGTTCACCCTATTATGAACTTCATCTCAAATACTCCTCTGTAGATTGGGAATCCTACACCATTTCTAATGCACAAGCTCAGCTATTTGTAAACTTCATTAATACCAGCAACCTGGAACAGTTGGTCCATTCTCCGACCAGGAGTACAAACATATTTTACATTGTACTCTTGAGCATGGAGGAGCAATATTCCTTACCCAGTGTAATGTTCTTGCTCATTACATCTCACCATAAGGCAGTACTGCTGAAAATAAAAATTAAATCTGGGGACCCAACTAAACCGAAAACCTTTCGGGAACTATTCCAAAGCTAAACTGTCTCTACTAAGCGACCCCTTGGCTAAATTCCATGCAAACCTAAACCTAGTAAACACCACAGTATATGCTGAGCTATTTACAGAATTTCTGTACAGTCATATTGATGGCTATATAAAATGAGCTGTGCCCACTCATATTAAGAATAATATGAATTCAAAAGTCGAGCCACCCTGGAGGAATCACAGTATCCATTGGTTATATAACAAAAGAAAAAGATCTTGGCCATGGGTAGGAGAAACAAAGCCCAACATACCTAAAGGCCCTGACCGCAAAGCCCAACATACCTAAAGGCCCTGACCGCAAAGCCCAACATACCTAAAGGTCCTGACCACAAAGCCCAACATACCTAAGGGCCCTGACCAGTCTAAAGCAGTGAAGAGAGACAAATAATACTTCAAAGTGTAAAATGATGAAAACATAGCTTCTCAGGCAGAGGACAACCACAAAGCTTTCTACAGCTGTCCATAACCTCAAGGGAAAAAAGCAACAATCCACAGAACTGATAGTAAAAATATCACCCACAATGAACTGGAAGCCAAACTTTTGGATGACAGGTTCAGTTTAAATATCTCCCCCTCTCCCCTCAGTACTCCTAAGGATATACTGAATACCATAATCTCCCAGCCATTACTAAGGAACAGGTCATCAATGCACTTTCCAATGTCAAAAACACTGTAACAATGGCCCTGATAACATCTTGGGATGCTCACTAAACAGCATGAAACATTGCCTCTCTAGTCCACTTTGAATCACTTTTCAACTGGAACATAC
Source organism: Protopterus annectens (assembly GCF_019279795.1). NCBI lineage: Eukaryota > Metazoa > Chordata > Ceratodontiformes > Protopteridae > Protopterus > Protopterus annectens. Next base: position 385,582,383 of record NC_056749.1, read on the forward strand.
AGTCAGGTTTTGTACCCAAGGAATGGAAGATAGCTACAATCATTCCCCTGCACAAAACAGGCCCAAACACTGATCTAGGTAGCTACAGACCCATATGTCTGATAACCTTCATATATAAGGCCATGGAAAGAATCATCATGGACATGATAAACAAGGGCATAAGTAAGCTACAAAAGCTGGACATCACCGTTCAGCTTTGTTAAAGTAAGGTTATGACTATTACATCTGGTGGACTTCTTTGAGAGTGTCACCAAAGCAATAGATGAGTGCCAATGCCAAGGTCCTAAACTCAGTGTAAGAAATGCATAAATGTATCCTTTGAGAAGTCAACCATCTCTGTTAATTACCATGTTGATAATATGCCCCTAAGAGTTGGCCCAGTTGTAAATGATCTGAGTTGGCATGTAGACAGTAGCTTTATGTGGCTACAGTGGTGAGTAAATCCTTTTATTTTGTACAATGTATAAGTAAGGGCATGGTGTCTAGATCCAAATAAGTCATTATCCCACTGTACTCTGCCCTTATCAGACCAATCATAGAATACAATGCTCCCTTCTGAATGTACATGACCAGGCATATGCAACTAGAGTGACCTCAGAGGTTCCTTACAAAAAGGATAAAAGACACATCAAACCTACCTTACTCAAAGGGGTGATCTACGCCTGGCTTATAAGATGTCTGCAAACTCCATACCTACAAATCTCCTACATATTCATAAGTCAGACAGTACCAGAAATGCAAGGTCCAGGGACCTGAATTTTGTCTGTGACCTAAACAGAACAAATTCATACATCTCAACTTCTTAGAGCAAGAAATCTGGACAAAGCCACAAATAATGGAGGACAAAGGCACAAAAATAGAGACCCTTTTTAAATATTTCTCTTGCAAATGTTGAAAGTTGATAGAATAACATGTTTTTCATTAGCATGAATTTTCTGACGGATATGAAGTCTGAAAATCAAATGTCTACCATTATTTTCTAACTTAAGTCCTCAATTATTTGTCAGTGATTTTCCAGAGAATTATAATTGTATGAGAAATGGACCAAAATATGAGTAAAAAATCTGGACATTCTGGGAAAATTTGAACAGTTGAGAGCTATGGACAGCATGCTGAAGAGACAGATATGTGTCCCAGGGACTGCCCCTCATGGATTAGTCTTTCCATCCATGTGAAGCAGAGTTTGTCTGTTATCCAATATAAGTGCAACCTAGACCAGTCGATGAGGACTAGGAAGTTTACATCAGGCCTGGCACCCATGTCCCTTGTGGACAGAGGCAGCTTATAAATGCCTGGCCCTCAATGTATTATTTGGATACAGGACATCCTTTATTATTTCAGAAAAACTTGGCTAGGCTTAGAAAAACCCCTTGAGACATTAGCCTAGTAGCAGTCTATGAATCTTTGAATGTATAAAATTATTGGCACAACATGCTTAGGGATTTGCTGTAGAGCAGAAATGAATTTTTAGTGAAAGGAAAAGAGGAGAATGAAGAGAACTGTATGAAGCATTTGTATGAAACAACCTGCAGAGTATACAAAGTTCATTTTGCTTTCCCAGGTATCGTATTTTTTTCTTACTTTGTTCAATATACCAAGAAATATATATTTTTCCCCAGGGGAATAAGCTAGTTATGCCAGCTTTTTTTTGCTGGCTTGATGTTTCAGAGGAAAGTACTTTAACCTCATAACATCGCACAGTGAACAAGTAAAAGCAACACAGTCTTAATGGCTGAAAAAATGTGTTAAAAGCAGCCAAGAAGCATAAAGCTATCAGTTGGTATATTCCTAAAGGAAAATGCACTGCAAGAGAATTTCAGTCATTTTATGGACTGCATTTTGTACACAGATTTGTAATTGCTTGACAAAAGAATGGTAGATATGTACAGTGACATTTTGATACAGCAGCTATTACATATGCAAATGAAAATGCAGACATAACTGAAGAATTTATTTTGTTGATTTATATGTAAACCTCTCCAATTATTTCTTTATAAATTATATGAAAATATAAAGTGAAGGAGTGCACTGAAGCTTAAATGCAATCAGTTAGCAAGTCACTGTCACTTTAAGCAAATTATATTTCCTTGTTCCTTCGTTTCTGTCTCATCCCCCCTCCAGTTTGTTGGCCATGAAAGACAGGTGAACCATTATTAATGTAGTTGTAAACCGTTACTCATTCTTCTATTTCTAAAAGCAATACTCCTTTGTATCTAAAAGTAGACAGTTTTATCTTTCTAACAGACTGTCTCCCAGCTCCATGCCCACAAATTTTGGTTACATACAAATAGTGACTAAGGCAAACAAACTGAAAGTGGAGTCCAAAAGGCTAAATCAGTACATAAAAAAAAAGAGGAGGAGGACATGCAAGCAGGCAGAAAAAATGTATCAATTAAATTCCAATCACTGGAGGGAATTTAAAGTGAGATGAACCGTAACTAAAAAGCAATACAAGGAGAGTTTGTTAAATCTTATGCTGTCAGGGGGTCATGCTAGCATGGTTTGCGTTTACTATTTGGTGGTACATCATTTAAATATACAAAAATGCAGTGTATGCCTTTTGTTTTACTAAGTACTTGTCAGCTCCTTGTACAGCCAGTGCTGTTTTGTTCTTTGCATAGACAACTTCTACAATCAATTTGTAGATTCAGGATGAATAAACTTTAGGTATGTGTACACAGGGTTCCTATCAGCATCTTGAACGTCGACAATATCGAATACGATATTGTCGATGCAAAAATGCTGAAAGTGCACAACATCGAACGGGTAAACCGAAATCTCAGTAAGGGGAGAGTTCCGTTTACTACAATGTAGTGCGGTCTCGGAATTGGTATATTTAAGTATCGGGGGGTGCAGGGGGGCTTGCACCCCTACCTACACCCTTTAGGTTTTTTTTTTTTTTTTATATATCTGCTTTCAAAATGTAATAGTTCCATCATTTCAGTTTGATATTTTAGTGATCCGAACTATTACATTTTCGAAATCCTGATATAGACCCATCTACACGAGCTGTACCAGGTGGGACAGACCAAGTAGTCAGTGACTTCCAGGCTTTATCAACAGCCAAGGCAAGAAAAATGAAGCCACCGTATTGCTATATGCATCAGTCTTCCTCTTATTTTACTCACCGTTCACTGTGCTATAGTGTCTCACTTCCAAGCACAATACATACAGTAGCTCATTTAACAAATGTAAAGTCACAAACACACAATCACACAGTTTCTGGTCTAAGGCATTGCACTCAGTCTAGATTTATTGATGAAGCCAAAACAATTTAGGGGAAGATGGACCCTGATAAGCACACTTTTTTTTTAAATACTAAAAATATTGACTAAGAAACTGGATAGAAATAAATTACTTTTTTCCCTAAAACTGAATGATGAAAATTCCAAACACTGATATTTCTGACTCACAAATCTCGCCCCCTTCGCGACTCATGTTAATACTTGTTCCTAGGTCCAGAGCGATAGGGAGTTTCAAGGTTCTGTCTTTATGTTGCGTATAGCAAAATTTGGCATTTCGACTTTTCCCGGAAGTGTGTTGATGATACGATGACTCGACTGAGTATGATTCAGGGAAAAGAAATTAAACCATGTATATAACATACAAATTGTAAATGATTATTCCCTTACTCATAACTATACTTTTATACATATCCATCCTGCTAGATGGAAGTAGTTTTTCATTCTGACACCAGCACAATCAGAATAGCAGAAACTGAATGCAAGCCATACATTGCCAATTTCTGACCCTATCCTTTAGTATTTGCATCAGCAGTACATCACAGCAGACAGGAGAAAATTACATGAAGTATGGATTATACAATGGTGTTATTTAAAAAGAAAAAAGTACATGTAATTGCATAATAGAAATTCACCATGGTATTTTCAGAAGTAATTCATATTTTGAGTGAGTGTGAGTGTGTATGAGATTTAGTCTGGTTTTCTGGGCCTCCCTTCATGACCAAACAGTGCCTCCCACCAATATAGCTGTATATATGGTTCTACCTGACTTCGTCGACAGCTGAGAAGACCGAATCGGAAGGAATCGAAGATCGAAAAAGAGAAGAAGAGACCAGCGAATCGCGGGTTGCAGAACATCGTTTTACAATGCAGAAGACCGATACGGATATACAACACCAGCCGAGGATGCCGACATGGAAAGGCTGTGTGTATATATATATATATATGCGATAAGTGTATATACGGTCTGTGGGGATAGGGAGTGGGGGTTAAGTGAGTTAGGGTTAAGCGAGGATAGGGGGTGGGTTAAGTGAGTTGGTTAAGTGAGTTAGGGTTAGGGCGATAGGATAAGGGCAGAGTGAGTTAGGGTTAGGTTAGGGGGTAGGGTGTGTCTAAGATGATAGTGACGACTTTAGGGTTAGAGTAAGGTTTTTAGTGGGCTTGTAAGGATTTTGGTGTGCTTGTGTTGTGTGTGTGATTTATATGGTAGGAACCCGTATATATATATATATATATATATATATATATATATATATATATATATATATATATATGTGTGTGTGTGATATGTGTGTGCATGTGTTTTATGTATATATGACTTTTGGGTAGAGTAAGACTGTCTGGTATAAAGAGCTAAATAATGGTTGATTGCACTTGCATCATAATAGAGGGATAGTTTGATGTGTTTGAACTCTGTGTCATTCTAGTTGTGGTAGTAACATTTAAACAACAGGTACTCTGAATCATCTGCAATTTGTCTGTTTGAGATGCATATGATTAGTAAATAATGACTCAGGTTAGTGTTTTATCACTGGGACCACAGGGTCATTCTGTATAAAACACACAAAAAGCTAACAAGCTGGTGTCTAATACCTTTATTTAATAATTAGGCAAAAACATATAGCAAGCTTCTAACACTGTTGAGTTAATTCACCATACTGTTTTATGCACACATTGATGTAATAAAACATAGTTGCATTTAAGTGGGTAAATATGACAAGGCCATGCAAAAAAATAGACAACTAATGCTGCCACAGTCCCACAGTCTAGAAATGTTAACCCCCAATATAGCAAATGAAGGTGCATCAGCTAAAGGCATTTGCTGTAGGCAGTCCATATGCTAACCAAGTATACTCTATTGAAGCAGATAGTAGGTTATACTGACATGGGTATGTTAATTAGAAAGGGGAAAAGTGGAAAATACTTGGATAGCAAAATTATCGCCATTTAAAATATTATTTAACACCAAAGAACTATTTTGTTAAAGTAGAGGCCAGACAACATTCTACATTTCCTCGCTGGTCTACTCTTTATGAAGATAAGCAGCACTGCAGACAAAGTGAATTGGTTTCTTGCTGAAACTCGATGGATTGTACTTGTAGTCTTCAGAAGATGACAGCCGACAATGGGTATTTTTTTTATAGACACTAAGACCAAAACTGTGTCATTTCAAAGCATTTATCCAAGTGTGAGTCGCTGATTTCACAAGTCAGTATATGTCAGTAGCAAGGGCATGGGAGGTTACAGCCCACAATGTCATGGATGTGGGATGTAAAGGCTGGTGCAAATCTACCTTATTACCATTAATTACAGCAAAGTTTTTCAGATGCATTCTTCTTATTTTTTAAGTCTTAGTTTATTATTTGAAGTCCCGGGACTTTGTTACATCATTTTTCCTAACTTGAGATGAGAAATCAAATGAGTTGCACTAGTTATTCCTCATCATCCATTTATCATGCCTATATTTTCTAGCATTTGTATCTGTGCCCCTCTTTCAATGTTGTCAGGCCAACTACCTGTAATCTTCTGTCCTGCCCTCACCTTAAAATCCAGTCATCAGAGTTTTTGTCTTATTCTTGCAGTATTTCTTTTTGCCAGCGAACTCGTGATGTTATGTAGACTGTGGCATACAGTGGCTTGGGCTTTATCCTCCACTTTGCGAAGTTTGCTTCTGTCAGTCAAATTAAGTTCTGTGTATATGGCATATGGGAAGCAAAAAGCTTCTGTCAAAACTACCATTGAAAAAATGTTTGCTATTTTTAGATCACTAAAATCAAAAGGGGTGGTCATAATTATCATCAATATCATAATTATCATCAATATCATAATTATCATCAATATCATAAACTCCCTTTTTCCCATTTTCTACATGGAGTTGAGATGTCGTGTTAACTGTCACCATCTCTCTCCATTCAATAATACATTCCTGCTTTTTTCGACACTCATGCCCGACTGTCCTAGATCTTCTCTCACACAATCCATTCACCTCTTTGCTGGACACCCTTGTTTCCTGTTATCTTCTTCCTGTCGGTCTCAAATCTTCTTCATCAGATTGTCTTCTACTTTTCTTCACATGTGCCTGAACCATTGTAATCTGCTCTCTTTGATCTTTTCTGCAATTGGAGCTACTTTGACTTCTGCTTTTATGGCCTCATTTCCTCACCTGTCCAACAGTGTGCATCCTACCACCTGTCTCTGGCACTTCATTTCCATCACTTCTAGCTTAATCTGCTCTGCCTTTACTTCCCAGGTTTCTGTATCATACAGTAGTACTGATCACACCACAGTTTTGTATACCTTAATTTCAGTTTGTTTGGCATTCTCGTGTCATACACTACAACTAACACTCTATGCCATTTGGATGCAGCCCCTCTGATTCTTGCTTTGACATCTTCCTTTAGACTTCCCTTCTCCTCAACCACCCGTAACACATACATGAAGCTATTAACATGTTCCACTCTCTTCCCTTCTGTCTCAGTTCTCAGCTTCTTCTGATTTTCTCCAACTTGCTGCCATTACCACTGTCTTGTCTGTACTTGGTTTCATCCCATGTGCCTTCAGTTTTGATTTCCATTCCCCTATCCTTTGCTGAAGCTGTCTGCCTATAATGCCACATCATCTACATACAGCACCTTTGTTGAACTGTTCCTTCTGATCTGTTTGCTAATGTAGTCCATAACCAGTATGAACAGCAGTGGGCTCCGAGCTGAACTACTTCATCCACTTCTACTGGGAACCCCTCTGTGAGACTGAACACTGTTCATACCCGAGTCATTCGGTCCTTGTACATAGCCTGCACTAATTCCAACAATGTTTCTGGAACTTCAAGCCACCACAGTACTGCCCAAATCAGCTTTCTTGGGACTTTATCACATGCTTTCTGCAAGTCTGGGTATGCCCAGTTGGACTGTTTTTATTTCATCTTTGGCTTCGTCTCCACTGGCTACTTCTCCACTATCTGTCTCAATGCAAACATTGGGTCAGTTGTGCTACAGCCTGATCTGAATCTGAACTGCTCATCTCCCATCTTACTTTCTACTACTCTGCAAATCCTTTTATCAATCACCCTTTCCAGAGCTTTCATGCAAGACACTTGTTTGATACCTCTATACTGCCCGCAGTTGTGGATGTCCCCTTTGTTCTTGCACACTGGCATGAGTATGCTTTTTCTTCATTCATCTGGGATACACTTTTCTTTCCACACTGTTATGAGTACAATCAGGAGCCATTTCTCCACTATCTCACCCAGCATTTTTATCACATTTGCTGTGACCTCATCTCAGCCTGCTGCTTTCTCTGACTTCATTTTCCTTAGTGCTGTTCTTACTTCTTCTGGATTAGGCTCCTCTTTTTCTCTCATCATATGCTGTGTTTGGGGCAGTACAGCTTCTGTGAGGTTTTCTTCATTTAGAAGCTGCTGGAAGTGCTCCTTCCATCTGCCTTTGATGTCCTATGGACTGATGAGTGTTGCTAGCATCCCTTATGAAGGGAGTCTGGCTGTCTTCTTTATCTTTCTGTCTTTGCCTTACAACCTGATGTAGTTTCTTTGTACCACCTACTAAGTCCCTTTCAAGAAGTTGCAGAGTGCCTCTGATGCCCTATTCTTTACTATTCCAACTCCTTTCTTAGCTTCTTTGTTAGTCAACCAGTATTCTTTCCTAGCCTGGTCCATCTTTTCTATCTCCCACTTTTTCCTGCACTCCTTTCTTTTGATGACCTCCTGGACTTCTTCATTCCATCACCAGCTTTCCTTATATACCTTATTTCCATACCAGGCTCTATCATATACCTGTTCTGTAGTACTTATGCATGCTGTTTTGACGTGCTGCCATTCTTCTTCAACTCCACTTTTTTCCTCTTCTTGGGGTGCTAAAGCCCTGATTAATTCCTTAAACTATTGCAATTTCTCTCCAGTCAGCTTCCAGATTTTCAGCTTGGACTCTGTTGACCTTAGAGCCTTCTCTGTCCACTGCTTGCAGCTTATTGTGGCAGTCAGTGTTTTATGCTGTGGGCCGACTGTTTCACTGGGAATGAGTTTGTAATCTGTGATTATACCCCAGTTCCCTTTCCTTAGTAGGAAGAAGTCTACCTGAGTTGCATGTTGGCCACTCTTGTATGAGATCTTATGACTGTCTCTTTTTTCTTCTGAGCCATGTGTTGAATACTATCAAGCCATTTGCCAGACAGAAGTCCTAGAATGACCTCTCCTCCTTTATTCTTGTTGCCCCTCTCATGTGGACCCAGGCAGTCCTCCTATCCTGTTCTGTCTGTCCCAATATGTGCATTCAGATCACCCATTATCAACACCAATTCATGTTGTCCTGCTTCATCTAGTAGGTCCTGCAACTGCTGTATGAATGCAGTCTTCCTGACTATCACAACCCTGAGGCCTAGGCTGAGATTATGAATATGAATACTGCCCTATCATTACACTGGAGTCTGATTGCCATGAGTCTGTCTCAACACAATTCCAACACCATTTCTAGCCTGTCCTCCTCCTATGTAGTAGATTCTGGATACCAAGCCAAGTGGCGTTGCTGCACTGCCCTTCCATCTTATCTCTTTGATACATAGAATGTCCAGCCTCCTCCATACCATGATGTCATCCACTTCTAAGCTCCATCCTGTCAGTGAACCTACACTGAGTATAGCAATTCTTAGTTCATGTTTGGCAGGTTGATTGCTTTTATGTCCAGCTTTCACTCAACAGAGCTATACTAGGTAACCCAGGATGGGCAGCTGGGTGGTGGCCAGTAGCTTATTGGCTCAGGGCTTCTAGGCTTTATGGCAGGCACACACTGGCCAATAGAGGCACATACACTCCTCCCACCATTAGCATGGGTTCCTGGCATAGGTCAGAGTAGGCCAGATCCTCAACTCCCTATAACACGTAACTACCCATGCCCATTTGGTGACATTAGTCAACATGACTGACTCACCCAGAACCATATTTTACACCATCAAGTAGCTAGCCCTGCCATGACATGCAGTCTGTAATCCATGAGCTCCTATCTTGAGGATACTGTGCACCACAGTAAATGCCCAAGTTGGTTTATGCAACTCTTCCCCCTTATAGGGCACCATGTTGAGTATCTGCTGCTGCCCACTGTTCCATTCATTGGTGAGTCTGATATGGAAACACTCAGCATGTTTTAGGAGGTGGGAGGAACTGGCAAAGACACAGGGAGAACATGCAAACTCCAAACATACATCGGCTGGAGGTCAGGATCCATCCTTGTACATTGTACATGGGATGGGAAGACCTTATCAAGCATGGCAGCTGGTCATAAAACCCACTAAAACATCAAAACCATATTTAGTAAAAAAATAACTGTTAAGTTCCTTACCATCAGGTGGCACTGGTTTTGATGGTATTCTGGATTTTGAACAACTGAATTCATAAGAGGGGAATATCTCCTCACAAGAAGAGGATCAACAGCCACCCTATTGTTCCTTTCATAATGAAAATGGTTTTAGAGACAATAATGACATTTTAATGACATTGTAAGTAGTTTTAATGAAACCAGGTTAAGCGTGATCACCAAAAGTGATTTTAAAAGTTATAATTACACTGAGACTAATATCTCTGATGACCACATAAATTTGTTAAATACAGAGTGCTCTTTTGTTCCTACAAGAAGCGCTAGCTTGTTTGATATGCTGTTAGAACTGGAGCTTTTCACTCATTCTTAATATTGAAGTACTGTTTTGTAAAAATAACAGTCATGACTACTTAAGGCGCAGCACCTTCAAATGACCACTTCTACCTGTACTTAACTTGTTTGAAAAAATATGTGAAGGGGACATTGGGCATCTGCTGAATAACAAGCCCAGGAAAACATATATGGGAATCTCTCAAATGTTAAAAGTACCACCCTTATAGCAACTTTGTCAGGGTGGTACTATTTCTGGGGTTTACTTCCAATTACCAAAATTAATGTTGAACATTATTTTCTCAAGACGAAAATAACGACAATCCCAAATCACATGGTTTTTCCCAGGTCAAGTAAACACTTGCCTTGTGTGGGGAAATATGCCCTTTTCCCCGCTGTAGTGCAATCCCGGAGTTGGTATATATAGTTGGGGGGATTAGCCCCCCACCTAGCTGGGTTTCAGATAATATGGTGTGTTTTGTGTAGTTTTGGCCAAGTGTTTACTTGCCCTGTGAAAAACTACATCGTTCGGGATTTTCATTTTCATTATTTTCGTCTCGAGAAAATAACATTCGACATAATGGGATTCGGTAATTGAAAGTTGATCCCTGTTCCTGTTATGAAACTTGATTGGATTCTAATAAATGTTAACAACATGAGCCTGATGTTTAACAGAGATGCTTTTAATAGACAAATATCTATTAAGTGTGTTCTCAAACTTTTATCTTTGAGACGCTGAAATGTTTAGACATTATACTGATGTTTTTTTATTAACATGTACATACATCACTGTTTAAAATGTACCCTTGAAAGTTTAACTTTATATTTACACTTATGCATATTTATTATTTATTATTTTTTATATTATTTTTTACATATGTTTTTTACTTCTTTATACAATTTTATTTACTTTTATGTATTTGGATTAGTAAAAGGTTCTACAATACATGCATTGTAGGCTCTGAAAAGATCTGTTTACATGTGGACTACACCTTTAACATTAACGTTGTTCAGCAGCTGATCTTGAACAATTGGATACATTGTTGATTGTTAAACCCTAATTGTTAACTATTAAGTGTTATACTGAACATTATTTAAAGTGTCTTAATTGATTTTTGTTTTATCTGAAGAAGGTGAAGCATTGGTTTTACCGAAAGCGCTAAGAGTAAATTGTTTTTCTATAATTACCGTCTCCGCTTGGTTTTTATTGGTTTCTTTCACGCTGTTTAAGTTCTAAGTTTGTTTTAGTTATTTGTTGGTTAATAGACAAGTCCCTATGAATGAAAAAGTGGCCTATGATAAACTAGATTTGTGGTTGAATAATTTAAGACTAAATTAAGTTATTTCAGAATCCACATGCCATTTCGTATAGGTCAAAAATCCAGTAGCAGCTCATATATTTTGGATTCAAAAAACAATTTGAATAACTCACCATTTAGACTTATAATGTCTGTTAAGGGAAGTAAACTGAGACACTAGCAGTGTTGGTGGATGCAATATTAAAAGTTATTTTAGGCATTTTCTCTAACATCTTTTGGGAGTCATGGCACATCCTGGATTTATTATACACTAGAAGGATTGACTCTGGACATTTGTTTGTCACAGCTGATGTACAGAACCTGTATACAGTTAGCTCCCATAATATAGGTCCAGCTTGGTTTAGGGTCACGCTTTATGAATCGCATTTTTTTCAGGGAGAGGATGTTGATTTAACCTTTGACTGCATGGGAACAGTCATTAAAAATAACTTGTATTTCTTTGGAAGTGAATTTTTGAACAAGTATCAATGGTAGGTATGAAAGCCATATCAGCCCTGATTGTTGCCAACTATGTCTTTTACAAATGGGAAAAGGAAGTAGCTTTATCATCAGAGATGTCTAGATTCATTAAAATATATGTCATATTCTTGGATGACATTTTTATTTTGTGGTCTACTACTGTGGATGAACTGTTTTTTATGAATTATTTAAACACATTTTAATGTTTGCATATACTTATTGTTATGATGATATTCATTTTTTTGATGTGTAGTTTTGCAAATGTCAGAATGAAAGAGGAATATTTTCCAGTTTGCACCTTTTACTAACTCCTACCTGTACTTCACTAGTAATCACCTACTCTGGATGAAAAGCAATGTAGTGAAAGGGCAGTTTGTAATGATTTCTAGGATGATATCAAAATATGACCTTTATTAATGAGTGTAAGTTTTTTAAACTATGTTTGTATTTAGGGGGTATCCCACCAGTTTGGTAGATGATATTACAGAAGTCACTACTTGGAGACACTGATTTTTGCACCTATCCTTCTGTGTGGCATGAATAGAACAAGGGTTTAGAGAACAGGGTCACAGTACTCCAAGGCACTCTGCCTAAGATGTTCTATTGCTGTGAAGGATATACAAAATAATAGACAACATAGGCCTATTACAACACTGAAGAAAAAGAAACTCTGCACCCTGCAAGCTTTCCTCACCCTGAAGAATGTAGATATTTATGCAGTTACTGAGACCTGGTTTAAAGCCAAAGAGAGTATCCTAGATGTGTAGAACTGTAATGCCCCCCCCCCAACATAGTTAGATAAGCTACTAAACAGGAAGGACTAAATATGGAGGTGTCTTTATTTACATTAAAAACAAACACACCTCAAGGCTGGTCAAACAATATGATGTGCTTGAACTTCTCCATGTCTAAATTACCACAGCCAAAGTCCATGCCATATCCTTTCAAGCTATAATTCCCCTCTACAATCCACAAAACCTATAACACATACTTAAACCTACTGGAGACATTCGCCATTCAACCCAGTGCCATATTCATGGGTGAATTTAACTCTCGCCTTGTAAATTGGGAATCCCCTGTGGTTGTTAGCCAAGAATACAGGTCCAGATATTCCTAGACTTTATAAACACAATACTCACCTTGAACCAGCTAGTCCTTACACCCACAGGGGCAAAAACATTCTGGATCTGGTCCTCTCAAAAATGGGAGAATGCTACACCCCCTAGTGTAATTTCCTCACGGGTAAGGCTAGATCATAAAATTAACTCCTTTGAAATAAAAATAAAACTCATAACCCCAGCTAACACTTGAACTTTTAGGAATTATTCCTCCTAATTTTTGCCATGATTTTCTTCCTTCTGGTATACAATCTGTTGTTGGGGATGGACTGTTTTTTTTCAATTTGCTCTGTGTTTATTCCTTGTAGGTCTACTTATCCCTCTGTAGTTACTAAAGTGATTGTACAGGGTTTCTGTGAACAATTCCACATAGGCAGTGGTGTTCTCAGGGTTTTGGAGGGAGGCTTAAAATTATTCCAGGGTATCATGTAATAATAGGAAATCTGCCTTAGTGGAATGCCCAGTAAGATAAAAAGTACCTCTTCAATCCAAACAAGCAATTTAGAGGGCTAATCAAGTCTACCATAGCCAAATGTGAGGTAATAAATTACCACCCAGGTCAAGGACATTCGTAAGGCTTTCTTCAGCTATGTCCACAACCTCAAAGGAAGTACACAACAATGTGCCATTTGCACTGAGTTGGAAGATACAGCAAACCTACTGGCTCACAAATTCAGTTCGATTGTTACCCCTCTCTTCCCCCGGACTCCCCTCAAAAAATACCATTAAATATAACTCCCTTAATTACGAAGGAGAAGATCCTCAATGCACTCTCTGGAGCTAAGAAAACTGCATTGAAGGGCCCCAATAATATCTTAAGATACCTCCTGAATAGAGCAGAACCTGACCTAGCAGGATCCCTAGAATCACTATTTACGTCTAGCTTCCATACAGGCTTCATGGCAAACATATGGAGAACTGCAACCATCATCCCTCTTCAAGGGCTGGTGATCTATAGACCCCGGTAACTACAGACCCATAAGTCTGACTAGTCTCATATGCAAAACCATGGAAAGAATTATCATGGAAATGAAAAACAATGATATAGGAAACCTTCAGACACTGGATACAACCCAATATGTTTTCATCAAGTGGAGTTCATGCCTACTCAACCTGGTGCAATTTTTCAAGAAGGTCTCCAAAGCACTGGATGAGGGCAAAATAGTGTGCACTGCCTACCTTGACCTGGCCAAGGTTTTTAACAAAATACGCCACTTGGGCATTGTATACAAATTCACAAAATTGGATATTAACCCCCTATGTCACCAGTTGGTTAGCCAGCTGGCTGACAAGATCCAAGAGGTTAGGATAGAGAAGTCCAACTTTACAAAGAGGCCAGTCATTAGTGGAGTCCTTCAAGGCTCTGTGCTTTTTCCATTCCATTTTGGCATCTACTTCTATGAGGTCAAGGACAACATCAAGGTCCTCCTGGCTGACCAAGTTTGCAGACAATTGTAAACTAGGTGAAGTCAATGAATTCCCCAAGACACTAATACGTTTATAGATTCATAGGTGTGTAATAGGCTAATGACCACAATGTCCTTTTTAAGCCTAGCCATGCATCCCCAATCTCTGGCAAACAAGTTCTGTTACCCTTGGTAAGTTTAAGCAGGGGCCTGGGGATGAACCATTTATAGGTTGCCTGAGTCCATTAGAGACACAGTTGCCAAACCAAGGATGAATTCCCTGTTTCCCATCCAATTGTCCAAGATACTCTTGAATTGCATTAGGGAGGAAATTTGCATCACATGGTTGGGGAGCCTGTCCCAGAGAAGGTTTGTCACTGACAAATAACTGATGACAGAGACACAGTCTAAAACTCAATGCTAAGAAATGCACAGTATTATTCTTTGGGAAGCTGTCTGCTTCTGGAAACGATCACGTTGAGAACACACCCCTAAAAGTAGACCCAGTAGTCAGGGATTTGGGTACAGATGTAAACAGTAACCTGGCCTTTGACCATCATGTGACTAAGGTGGTAAGGAAATCATTCTATGTTGCAAAACTTATAAGATAGGGTATGGCATTCATTTCCAAGGAACTTATAATTCCATTGCACTCAGCTGTCATCAGACAATGCCCCTTTAGGTACATACCTGACCAGGCACATGGAAGAACTGGAAAGTCAACAGAAGTTCCTTGAATAAATAATACAGAATGTAAACATGTCTTATGTGGATCACCTCAAAGCCCTCTCCCTGTACTCTGTCTACTACAAACTGCTGAGGGATGATTTATACCTGGCCATCAAGGTATCCTTGGATCATTTTCTGATGGAGCTTCTGCATATCTGCTAAACTTGATCTAGAAACCCAAACCTTGCCTGTGAAATAAATAGAACATGTTGAATGGACAGGTATGTGTCTCAAAGACTACCTCTTTTCTGGAACCAACTTCTCAATCAGATGTGAAGCAGACTTCTTCCCTAACCCAGTTCAAACATAACCTGGACCAGTTGATGGACAATTGGAAATTTGCCCCTGGTCTGAAACGGGTTTACTTCAAAACATTGAAACTCAAAACACTGAGACCATAACATCAAAAACCCAAAACACTGAAAACCCAAAACAACGAAAACTCAGAACACTGAAAGTGCGCATCATAACATAGAAAACTACAACGCACATGTACATAAAATCTCCTCCACCTATAAAAATACCAAAGTAAGAAACACACTTTCTACTATGTTTTGACAGGGAGGCAAGCCCCCCTGCACTCCCCATGTGGGGGGCTCTGCCCCCACCCCACCCCCATAAATTAAAGATACCAATTCCAAGATCGCACTACAGTGGAAGAAAGTTAATTTCGTAACCCCACTGTAACATGATCACCATACAGAATGTAAACATATGGATGTATTGCTTTTATGGAAGTTAAGTTAGTGTTTTCAGAAGTGCTGGGAGAAGTGAGTAGGGGGGGGAGTGCTTATTTTGTCAATCTGTATGCTTTTTTAGGCCATACAGGTAAGTGATTTAGACATTATGTTTACATTCTATATGGTGATCACGATACAGTAAGGTTAGGAAATTAACTTTTTTCCACTGTAGTGCAATCTTGCAGTTGGTGTATTTAATTTTACAGGGGATGGGGGGTGTAGGGGGGGATTGTCCCCCTGCAGAAACCTAGTAAAAACTGTTTGTTTGTTTGGTGGTGTTATAGGTGGAGGGGATGTTATTTACATGTCCGTTGTAGTTTTCAATCTTATGATGAAAAGTTTGTCTTCTGAGATTTTGTTGTTTTGGGTTTTCATTGTTATGTTCTCAGTGTTTTCAGGTTCAATGTTATAAGAGTTCAATGTTTTGAAGTAGACCCTCTGAAACATACTTCTCTTCTAGCCAGAGGTATCCTGTAAGTACTTGACCACCTAACCACTAATTTACATATACCCCTTAAAATAACCTTTGTTATCAAAACTTATCAGATATAAGTGGGAATCATGGCTAGGTATAAAAATGTCCCTCTGGGTGTTAGCCTAGTATTCATCTATGAACGTATGTTACTATTAGATAATTCATAACCAGATGTTAAGCTACACAAAAACTGAGCTAAGTATCATGAGTAGTTGAGATACTGAAGCAGAGTATGTCACTGCAGTCCTCAGCTCTAGGCAACATACCCACTGTATAGTTCTCTAATCTGCCCACCAGGTAAATGCCTGGCATCTACACTACACACTGTAACCCTTACTGCCCTCATATCATATCATCAGCAATGCAGTAAACTAACAACAGTCAAAATCAAGCAATGTGATTGACCACAAAGAAAACCATTATTGCTTACTTTACTGTTCCTTATCCCACAGTTTGGTCACAGGCTGCAGTTCAGACAGGGTTACCACCAGCAGTGAGCCCTCCCATGAATGGTTAACCTTTTCCACTTCAGAGACAGGTCCACTGAGGTAATTTTACAAGGTCATTAGAATTAGTGAGGTAGGCCATCTCCACGGTCATGCTAAATCCTAACAAGGTATTCTAAGGGAGGAACTAATGCTAATTAACCATGTGCTGTTCCCCCAGAAATGGTTATGTAAATTAGAACTGCCAGCCATCTTAATTTACACTACCAAAATGCAGTATTCCTCTATTACAGTCAATGGGAAAGAATGAGCTGCAGTTGTTTACTGAAAATCAGTGGAGTTGTAGAAATGAGGAATGAATGATTGTGTGGCATTGTGTGTGTGTTTGCATGGGTGGTTACAGTAGGAGGGGACTGGATAGTCTAAGCATGTGCTTGCACCGGAGTGTTTTCGAGTGAGAGGGGTTGTCTCATGTACACTGAAAGTGTGTTTGGGTGTCTGTGTGTAGGAATGTTTGCAAGCGTGTGGTAGACTTAGTGGTGGATTCCTGTTCCAACACAATGCATGGGCCTCCATTGGCACTTTCTGCCGAAAACTGCTGTTTAGCACCAGTGGTGATTATGATTCAGAAGCATGCATATTATAGCAATAACCCACGCCTGGGTGTGGGTAATTCTGGATTTACCCACGGTTGGTGTGGTTTGGTCACGAGGGTGAAGCCCGAGTGGCCAAACAAAGCCAACCGTGGGTAACTCCAGCATTACCCACACCCAGAAGTGGGTTATTGCTATTATACAATGACATTATTTAAGAAAAAAATAATTACTTTTCTTAAATAATGGCATTGTATAATGCCTCCTTGCTGCCCTTCTGCAGCTGTCTGGTATTCTGCAGCAGTTCTGATGTACTGCGCATGCGTATGCCTATGCAGTAAATCAGAGCTGTGGGCAAAAGCAATGGAGAAAGCAAGATCGCCGTTGCTTTTTACAAACTGTTTTGCTATGTTAAACGGGTTTAACATGGCGAGACAGCTTTAAAAAAAGCAACAGAGAATCTATGTTGCTTTTTTTAAAGCTGTCTCGCTATGTTAAACCCATTTAACGTAGCGAGACAGTTTTGAAAAAAGCAACGGAGAAAGCAAGATCTCCGTTGCTTTTTACAAACTGTCTCGCTATGTTAAACTCATTAAACATAGTGAGACAGTGTGAAGCAACAGAGATCTTGCATTCTCCGTTGCTGTAAAAAGAAGAGTTATAGTAATAGAAAAAGTCCAGGCGACCGGACCTTTTTCCATTACTATAACTCTAATTTACAACGTGCACACTGACCAATCGGCGTGCACGTTTTTGAATATTAATGGGGGGTCATTGTATAATATGTGATAATGTGGTCTTCCTCATTATGGTTAAACATATAACCACATAAACAGCACATTGTTATCTCTCTGAATCTCCGAGGATAACTATTAAATTAAATAACCAGCAACAAGATAATTAGCATTATTTCTATTTTTAAGATAAATAAAAGATAATTAACAACCAGCTAGTAAATAAACACAATAAGCAAGCTAAGAAACAATGAAGAAAATTAACACAGTTGTCATAATAGTTAAGGTCTTAGTCTGCCATGCATACAAAACAAGGTTTGATCTTGACCTCTTTCCAATGCCTTTGTGGAGTTTGCATGTTATCCTTGTACCTTTGTGGGGTTCCACCTCAAACTGCCCTGAAAGTGAATGGAGTTTTGGACAGCAGCATAAACTCTAGGTGATGCCTTTTGGGGAAAGAATTCTATAAACCAACCAGTTTGGCCATCGACTCTGGTGTGCAGTATCGTCTAGACAGGAGAACATGATCATGCCTTGCCAGTAGATGGTGTAAAAACTGGTTTTGTGTGACCTTGTCAATTGTCATGGCCAAGTCTGACTTGCGCCATGGATCCATGCTAACAGCTGGAGGGGTCTATGTGTCTCTATTGGCCAGGGTGTGTTCTCCATAAAGCCCATTAGCTCTGGGTCACTAGGCTTCTGGATAGATTGTGTTACAAATTATAGCACTGTTGAATGAAATCTGGACATAAAACCAGTCAACCCGTCAAACATGAAATAAAGATTGCTACATTTAATAAAGGTTCACTTACAGGAAGCAGCTTCGTAATGGATGACATGATTGTAAAGAGGAGGATGGACAATCCGGGAAACAAGATGTAAGGCCAATGCAGCAAATCCCCTTACTACTCAGTGGGAGGACAGACTGAAAATGGTATGGGAATTGTGGTGCGGGAGAGTCTCCAGAAGCTACTGAGAGATGTCATCAACATTAGTAGACTCGTGGCAATTAGACTCCAGGATAGGGCAGTATTCATAATCACAAGTTCTTCTCCCCAGCAGGGTTGTGATAGGAAAACAGTGCATTTAGGCAGCATTTGCAGTATCTACTAGATGGAGCAGGACAACTTTAATGATTATATAATGACAGGCAAAACAGGATATGAGGACTGCCTGAGTCCACTTGTGTGAGGCAACATGGATAAAGGAGATGCCATTCTAGACTTCCCTGTGGCAAATGGCTTGATGGTGACTAACACATGGTTCAACAAGAGAAACAGACACAAGATTCCATACAAGAGAGCCCAACGTATAACTCAAGTAGACTTCCTCCTAGTAAGGAGAGATCATTTTGGTAGAGTCAACGATTGCAAAGTCATCCTCAGTGAAACAATCATCCCACATCATAAATCACTGGTGGCTACAATCAACTCTAAGCATTGGTCACAGAAGGCACTATTGTAAAACAGAGACTAGGCTGAAGGCTTGGAAGTTGACTTTGAGTGAAAGCACAAGAATTCAAGGAAGCAGTTAGGACTCTACCACCTCAGGAAAAAGAGGAAATGGGTGAAAGTGAAGAAGAATGACATTGTCTCAGAACAGTATGTGTGAGAACTGCAGAAAAGATCTATACAACTGAGCCAGGTATGGAAATAAGGTGTATAATGAAAGTTACTGGTGGAATGCAGAAGGCCGGGAAGTTATCAAAAGAAAGTAGAGTGCAGGAAAAAATGGGAGATAGAAAAGTTGGATTAGTGTAAGAAGGAATACTGGTTAGCTAACAAAGAGGCTAAGAGAAAAGTTATAATAGCAAAGAACAAGACATTAGAGACTCACTACCAGCTTCTGGCAGTGACTCAGCAGATGGCACAAAGATACTCTATTGGACTGCATGGCAAAGACAGAAAGATAAAAAAAGAGATAGTCATCAGACACCATTCATAGGGAATGCCAGGAAAAACCTGCTCACCAGTCCAAAGAACATTAAAGACAGATAGAAAGAGTTCTTCAAGGAGCTCATGAATGAAGAAAACCCCACAGAAACTGTTCTGCCCAAAATACAGTCTATGTTGAAAGAGGAAAAAAACACACCCTAGAATTAAGAACAGCAGTAAGGAAAATAAAAGAAGGGAAAGCATCTGTCTCAGATGAGGTCATGGCAGATATGACCATGGTGTTGAGTGCTGAGTGAGTTAGGGAAGAAATGGCTTCACAGGGTACTGACAGCAATATGGAAAGAAAGGTGTATACCAGATGCCAGGGAAAAAAAGCATTCTAGTGTAAAAGTGCAAGAACAAAGAGATCTTTCACAACTGTGGGCAGTATAAAGGTACATGTCTCCTATCACACTGCATAAAACTGCTGCAGAGGGTAATTTCATTCTTCTACTTTACATATTATTTAAATCTATATGGGAGATGAGCAGATCACATTCAAATCAGGATGAGGCATAACTGATCCAGTGTTTACAACAAGACAGACAGTTGAGAAGAAGCTAGAGATGAAATATTCCAAGTATCAGGCATGATGTGTGATAGAAGAATGCCAAAGAATCTGAAAGGTAAAGCCCACAAAACAGTGGTGCTACCAGTACAACTGTATGATATGGAAATCTGGGCAGTGAAAGCTGAGCAACTGAGTACAATAGAGGTGATGGAGATGAAGAGCCTGAGATGGGTGGTAGGATACACACTGTGGAAGAAACAAAGGAATAAGGACATCAGAGAAGATTCTAAAGTATCTCCAATATCAGAGACTGTCAAAAAGAACATAGTATGGTGGTTCAGGCACGTGTGCATAAAAACCTGGTGAAGAAGATTTGGGAGAGACAGGAAGAAGGCAAGAAGATACGAGGGCACCCAGAGATGGATGGGATGTACTGCAAGAGAGAAGACCTATGACATTCAGGCATTAAATGGGCCAGATAAAAGGCTTTTTGAACGACTTTGGAGACATAGTTTCATAGGTGTGTACTAGGCTAATGACCACAAGGGCATTTTAAGCCTAGCTATGTGTCCCAAATCTCTGACAAGTTCTCAAGTGTATGCAGGGGCTTGAGAGATGGAATATTAATAAGCAGAGGCCTGGGAGAGTAACTGTTTAAAGGCTGCCTATGTCCATTAGAGAGGTAGGTGCTAAACCGTGTTGGTGAAATGATTAAGCATTATCAACAAGAATGCAAAGATCCCTTTCAACAGTGTATCATTAGAAGGGTGCATTTCCTATAAGATAAGTGAAACTCTTTTGTTTACTAAAATGAACTATACTATATTTATTTATTTATTTGTTTATATTTAATCTGGAGACCATTGTTCTTGCACCATTGCACCAGTTGTTAACCTGGTCTCACTCATGTTGGGGCAATTGTGAATAAATGTAAGACTGAACAACACCCAATATATAGTCATCTGCAAACTTAGTTACCCACAGTGCAAGAGTGCTGGCAAGAAGGTCTGAGAAATATAAAGCCCTGTGGTACACCACTGGTAGCATTTTTTGCTTTCTTATAAGTGGCACCTGTGACTCTAACCACATGGATTCTCTCAGGCAATCATTTAGCTGTCCACCTCAGAATATAAGGATCTATCATTAATGACTGCATGAGGATTAATGTCAAAGGCCCAGACCAGGTTTGGTATGCTGTATGCATGGCATAACCTCTATCCACTGCTTCATTTACTTTCTCAAAAAAAATGAATGAGGTTAAAGAGGCAGGACCTTCATTTGACAAAGCCAATTTGATGAAGTTCCAGGGTTAAGACATTTTCAATTTCTGGATTAATGAAGTATGAAATAATATTTTCCATAGCTTTATATATAAGGTTAGTGAGATTAATGGATCAATAGTTATCAGGATCTAGGCTTCAGGAATGTAACCAGTAGAGAGGTTTAGATTAAAGAGGTTAAGTAGTGGTTCAGAAAGGTCATATTTGGCACTGATAATTGGGCAGCCTGGTATGGAAAATACTACGTCCCAAGGATAAAGTATTCTTAGCTTTGAGAGTGATGTTGGAACTTGTTCCATAGTAATTGGGGTGGGGTGTTGTGAAACCCATGGAATAGCTATAACGGTTGGTGGAGCAAAATTTTCCACTAAATTTGTTAGCTAGGACTGTAACGATTGGGGAGAGATGGGCGAAGGCTGCCAGCCTAGTCAAATAGAATTTGATATATAATTCTGGCATGTGTAAATACATGTAAAATACAGGCATGTTTTCTTGAATGTAAAAGAATACTGTGAAATGTGGAACTGCAAAATGTGACAACATTGCACTCTACTGGCCCAGTGCAGCATGTTGTGACCCTTTCATATTAGAATTCAGCTTCAGTGCATCTGGATGAAGGTTTCATGCCCATTGTTTTAAGGCTAAAGTTTATGACCAGAATTTACATGTGAAAGTGCTTTATTGCTCTGGTTTCTGCTAGAGTGTATATGTTAAATGCCTTGTATTGTTGTAAGTTTCTGAGCAGGTGTTAGATTGCTAAATAATGCAGTTTGTGGCCTGAGAACTCAGACCAGGTGTTAAGATGATGCAATATGAATACTGGGAAAACCTAAATGTCAAAAATGATGTAATTTGGGACGGCCTTAGAGACATATTTGTTAGTAATGTTTAAATACTACTACTCACAAGAGACGTGAAGCATTTTGATCTTGGATATCTAACTCAGCACTCTGCCTAACCTCACATGTAAGTTTCTAGCACTGTGATTTATTGTAGGAATAGTTAAAGCTAGTAAAGATTAATTAGGTATTTTTCTTTGAAATCAGACCTGTCTTACTGTATTATTTTAAGTTTCTGTGTGATCTCTGAACTCTTAGATATCTCTGTGGTGTAGTAGTTTTGTTTTGTGTTTTAATTATTTATTATTAAATATTTTTAAAACCTTCTACCTGTGGCTGGTTTGTGTAGAGATAAGCTCTAGAGTACATTGCATATTTATAGAGGTTATTGTAATAGGTCACTCTAAAGTAAGCCTTGACTGTTAGTCATACTACCATTGGATTATAATACTGCACAGTAATAATTGGACACCCTTTTAAGGGCCTTTTAGTAGCTGATATTATTAGCTGGGTGGTAGCAGTAATTACTACCGTATGGTCTGGGTAAAGGGGCACAGCTGGAGAATCTGTGTCAGCCTTTCCCAGGAGTGTCTGTGAAGTTGTATAACTATGTATCTCAAAGTGTGTGTGTGTGTTGTGTCAGCTACTTAGCAGGGACATGAAGCACTGGTTGGACAGAGAGGGTACTGGAGGGTTCTAGCTTGCCCAGCTAGGCTGAGACCTGGGCCCTATAGCTGTGCCATTGGGGAGTCTTATTGGGGACCTGGTGAGCAAAGGAGCAACCAGCCCCAGACTGACTGTGATCTCTGTGTGCACTTTAGGGAAATTGTACTTTGCTGTATTAGTTATCATTTTCTCTTCTATGAGATGACCTCCCTGGTGTTAGTGGTGAGGATTGAGGCTCCTTGATTGCTGGGCCAGGGCACGGTTGTCACAAGGACATTGGCTATTTCCTTTGTATTAGAGAGAGTAGCATTATTATGGACTAGCTTCAAACATTGTTGGACGTTGGATCATAACTGTCTAACATTGTTAAAGACAGACTTGCTGGTATTTTTAAGAGACTATTTTAAGCTCATACTCAACTTTGAGCTTCCTAATGGTTCACTTAAGCAGTTTGTTAGTTTGTGTGTTAGTTAGGTAGAAATATACCTCTTATAAGCATTAAGCATGTCCTTTCTCTTGTTATAAAATTTATTTATATGGGTATTTCACCAAAGAAGTTTTAATTTTGTCATTATATTTGGTGCAGATAGACTTCCTTATCAGTACAACTATTTAACTGGCAGAAGTCACAGGAGTAGGTAGAGCTTTAACAATGGGAGCCCTCAGAAGAGGACTGCAGCAGAATGTATTTGTCATCAAGTAACTGAAGAAGATTTGCTTTTGAGAAGTAACTAATCACAGAGCCATTTACAGGGGAAGTACCACCAGTTTTAATGAAAAAGGTCACTAAATTTGAGTCTGATGTAATGAGGTATGATATTACTTATGGAGATGTGCAAGAACTTGCCATATTTGTAAGGACTAGATCAGTGATACTGGGACCCCTACTATGATAGTATACTATGTGTGAAAGAGAATTAGCATGGCAAAAGTCCTAGGCATTCTGACCATTGGCAGTATAGGTCAAGGATAGTTGAATTCCCCCATTAGAAACGCCTTGAGTTTAATGGGAATTTCAGCTAATGCATTAAGATAGCTATCATGCTCATAATGGGGCATATAAACTGTTCTATTGATAGCTATGAAGTGGTAATATGCTTGTTTATGGTGATTTAAACTTCTAGGAGTTCAAATGTGGTATTCCAAGGAATTTTTCATGAGGTGATGATATCTTTAACAAATTCTGATACTCTCCCACAATTGCCAATAGGTCAGAAGACCTGATGTGCATTATACCTTAGGAATAGAGGAAGTGCTTTCATTACTTTGAAGGCATGTTTCTGTAACTACACATATATAAATGGGTTCAAGTTGCCCGAGAGCCTCAGGTTTGTTTTTTGTTAAGACTCCTAATATTGATTAGAGCTAATTTAATGTTTTCCAAATTAGAATTTACTAGGTGGGAAAGTCCAACAGATGAACTCTACCTAAAGTAAGACAGTATGGGTGCAGCATGTGCTTTAGCCAGAATGCAAAATCCTTGGTAGGATAGGTGCAGGCCAACCCTGACAAAGCAGGAAGGCTTGGCAGACATCTCTTCAGAAGCTGACACATACTGCACCCCCTCAGAATGACACCAACTACAAAGCCAATTATCTTGTCTTTGAATCTTGACATCATTCTGATTGATATTAAAATACCACTCAAGACCTGTGTCTAAGGTCATTCACCCCCACTTGGACCATTATTAAGTCATAATCATATTTGTCAGGATGGAGGGATTTAACAACCCTTGTTACATTCCAGATCCTGTTTTCAGATAGACAGCTGTCATCATATTCCTATCCAGCCGGGTAAGGGTATTGTTTGTATGCCTTTCAGTAGAGTCACCTATTACTGAAACATTACCACGGTTGAAGCAGTCTCCAAGTTAAATAAATTAAATGTCAAAGAAAAATAGCCACCAAGGCAAATAATGACCTGATACTGTGCCAAACAGACTATCAAGATGATCAGCAGCTAAGAAATAGTTAATAGTATCATAATCTCAAAAGTTCAATATAGAATCAAGCAACATTTCTACCCACCTTTTTATGGCACCTTTAGCTGCTGGCCATAACCCACACACCAGCTCTCAGGTTTACTAAGCTTCACTCTTGTCAAGTGTGAAGCAAACACTTTGCTTGCTTCACTAAAATCTTGCGGAAATATGCTAGATTTTCCTGTTGTCCAGGTTAAGTATCTCCAGGCTTAGCCCTTCCACCCAGACATTCTACCCCTTTCTAATGCCTGAGAGACATATAGAGCCTTCCCCATCCTTCCTTTGCCTTAACTTGACTTACTTATCCATCAGCTGCCACTTAAGGCTAGGATTAGAATAGCTCTGTTTGGTCCAACAAATTTGATCCATAACTATCAGTATTGTCTCCCACTAACAGTTAGTACCTGATAGGGAAATTAAACTGCAGATACTGAAAATGAAAGATAACCTGTCTCTGAAAATCACTGCATGACCGCCTGTCCATCTGTACTGGCATTTATGGCAGTTTTTTTTTTTTTTTTTTTTTTTTGGGTCTGAGTAGTATGACTATCAAAAGAAAATAAATGGTTAAGTAGGAAAGCAGGAAAACTAATTTCTGTTAGATTGCAGTACAATATTCACTAGCATTAAATCAGAAACAGAACATTAGAAACCAACAACCAGGTGTTAGTGAACTCTAATATTCATGCTGAGTCATAGTCAGTTATTCAGAAAGATGGCATCATGTATAAGTAATTATCCAGACTGCCATATTAATCTGAGCGACAAAGTGGCTCAACACATTCACCTGTCCCAGTGAACCCCCCCCCCCCCAAAAGTACAGCTTTGATATGAGATAGGGAGTGGTACTTGTTCAGCAGCTTGGGGACATAGAGGATTGCTTAATTCTAGTATTTCATTAACATGGGTATAATTACTGTTTTGAAGGACAATCATACAAACAAGACAGACTTGCTTACAGTGAGCTAAGTGCAGAGTATTGATTTGGTGTAACAAAATCTCCAAAATACAAGGCTGAAATGTTGAACTGTATGCCCTGTGACTCTGAATTAATAAATAGGGTTACTATAAATCATATTTATTTCCACTGGAGATGATTAGATATATTTCTGCTTATTCTTACTAGCCCGTTTTTTGTGGAATATTGGCTATCCTCTTGCTTTCAACTTAAACTTGAAACTATCCTTTTTATGAATAAAGGCTTCTTAATCAGAGCAAATCTGTTAAATCAATGAATGTTCTTAGTTCCTTTGATTTGTACAGACAGTTCAAAATGGCCAGAAATGTAAATTATGTACTGAAATAATACCATCATTTAACTCACTATATGCAGCATTATCAAATGTGTAAATGTGTGAGTCATATTGCTAGTTACCCAAGTATTAGATCCACCAAGACTTCACATTGTCATGGAACCCCTCTTCCTTAGAGCCTTCAAAATCACAGTAACAGCTGTTTTTTTTTTTCTTGTTATCTAGGCATCAGATATGTTCCATACACATAGTAAAGACTTGTTCGGGCCAAATAAATCTCACATTCAATCAAAAATCCCTTCTTCTATACACCCTACAAAATTGCATTAACATAGTTTTTCCGCCATTAACTCTTACATGCAGTATAAACAGATTATACAAATATCTGCTTTATGTCTTAAAAAAAAAAAAACAGAGAGGAAATGGAAAACATGAAACTGTTACAAAACATTTAAAGAGGAGGGTTTCCTACAAGATTTAGTTTAGAAAAATGTCTATAGGTCTACAAAAAACGTACAACCTTTCAGTTCAAAGTTTCAGAATGCCATTTATAGATGGCAAGTAAATGAACTGCATCATTTATTTTCTGTAACTCACATCTGAAATGTGATTTGGAAATGACTGTAAAATGAAATCAATAGATACATTTATACAATGGCACACCACAGTTAGAAATATTTGCTAAAGTGATTTTAACCTTTCCTACAAAAAATTCCATATTGTTAAAAAGGTATAAACATTGCAATAACCACTTAGTTAAATTAGCATCACACTTTTTTAATGTTATTTCAAAAAGTATCCAAAATTCTGTCAAAACTTAAAAACAGTTCACATTTTCAGCATGTTATAATCATACCACCACCACTGCTACCACCTGAATAATGACATTGAATATTTACACAGCTTGGGTTCAAAATTCAGGTTACAAAAAGGAACGTTGGATGATGTTTAGAAGTGGAATTGCATGAGGCCATACAACAGTTTCATGAAAGAGTCCATGAAATGACTGCCCTGGGTATTTTGTTCCAGAATTGTGTACGTCTGTAACCCTGTACAACATTCAGTTAAATGGAAACTGATCAAACTTGAAAAAATCGTTGTTTTTAACATCATTTTGATGACAAATGGTTTTGACTCTTATAAAATTGAATAAGTAAGGCTCCAGTTTTCAACTTGCCTATAAACCACTCGTATCTGAAAATGATTTAAAAAACCTACATTGAGGCAACATTGGCAGATGGACTTGTGCAATGATATATAACAGTTTGTCAGAAAGGTTCATAAAATGACCATCCCAAAAATTCATACTAAAATTCAACATAGTTAAAAGGGTATAATCATGCAGAGAAGTCATTAATTAGAATGAGCAGAACTATTTTACACTAACATTTTTAAGTGCAGTAAGGCACTTGGCGTTTGCATGCTACAGATATTACTGCTTTTCTGGTTTATGCCGTACAGTATTCTTGTTCATGCAGTACTTGATTTGTGAATAGCACCTCATGCTCCATCCCTTACATGTGAAAGGACTACTTTTTTAATAGCTTTTAGAGACAGTGTCTTGCACTAAACTTTGTACATTTTGATGACAGCAACTGTTGTATGTGCTTTAATTTAAGTTGAAGAATTTCTGATGCATTTTGGTTTATCTGCATGCATACCAATACAGTTCTGTATGAAACTAACTTCAGTAATCCTGCAATTTCTTCTTTATAGAGATACTGCTAGTATTCATCTTCTAATCTAAACT
This sequence comes from Protopterus annectens, assembly GCF_019279795.1. Classification (NCBI taxonomy): domain Eukaryota; kingdom Metazoa; phylum Chordata; order Ceratodontiformes; family Protopteridae; genus Protopterus; species Protopterus annectens. The sequence continues at coordinate 385,610,511 of NC_056749.1, forward strand.
GACATTACTAACACTATTCATTCTGTCAACTTGTGGATGTGATACATTATGTTTATGACTGTAGTATCAATCTGTTTTTATGCCTCACTGCCTTTGTATGTTTCCAGTGCCTGTGTCCTGGGTTAGTAAGGAAAAAGCTCAGGTAAGATTAGTCTGCCAAATCAATTTTCAACCATATAAATTAGGCAATATCAATAAAATATGTACAATGTATTCCCATTGTCCTATTACTTAACAAGTGTTTTTCTGGCATTTGCATCATCTTTGTACATGTGATCTTTTAAACAATTGCAAGGCAGATTTTTGCTCCCCCTTAGTAACTTAACCTCCTTAGTTGCATTAGTCTTACTTCAAGCAGCATCCCACTGCTCACTTTCATCACCAAACTCATTGAATCAAAGACCCAACACCACAAGGGGAGCAGAAGAGGGACATGCCTGCTCCTCTTCTCCTCCTAAACACCAACCAATGAAATCACCAGACTACCCTCAGTGGGGACAAAGGGTGGGCAGTAAGTTCACACCAAAATCAGCTCCATCACCCAGTTACACTCGCATAAAATCCCCTCCTCACTCTACCTCACTTCTTCTCCAGCTCCCTCCTTTCCTAATATTAAACCTTCTATCCCCAACACTCTAATTTCCTTCCATGACCATCCCAGCTCTACTGTCGCCCTCTCCCCTCCCCAACCTTAACCCACTATTACTCTTGCATGACCCTTGACTCTGTAGGTGGCCTGAACAAGTTGGTTTGTTCAAACCTCATTTGTCCCAGTCCCCTCCAATAAACACACCAGATCAAATGACATTTGATGAACTTTATTACATTTTCATAAAAATAACTTTACTGAACAATATTTGGTTTATTGAACACAACATGAACATCCATGTAACTATTTACTAGGATAGCATATCCCAGCTCACCCTAACCAAATAAGCAGCATCATGATCACCACTTGCTTACTTAGTTGCATTACTCTTACTTCAAGCAGCAACCCACTACTCACTTTCATCCCACAACTCATTGAATCAAAGACCCAACACTATAGGGGGAACAGAAGAGGGACAAGACTACCCCTCTTCTCCAACAAACAGCCTGATACAGACTGTTCTTCCTCATTCACTCCAAAATCTTCACCAAACCATCCAAAATAAAACCTAGATGTACATTAAACTGATCCAAACCAAAATCATTCAGATGTACACCATCCTCTCCAAACCAAACTGGGTCTCTGTCATTGAAATTCCTATGCTCTATCATATAAATACCCAAAGCAGCCATTTGCCTTGATAGCTTACAATTAACAAACTGAAGAGCCCTCTCCAAAGTCGTGAAACTGCCAGCATTCCTCCAAAATAACCATGGTACTACTTCAGATCACACAGTTCACATACCCGGGTATAACCTCTTTAATATAACCAGAGCCTCACTTATCCTGAGTACCAACTGTCTCTTTAGAATTATTCCTGCATCGTTACCTGCCAAATGAACCACCAGGATTCCTGACTGTACAAAAGCAAACTCTTCCATCAGCCGATACCACCTAAGACACCATGTCAGATGACTCTCCATCCTGAAATGATGCAAACCCAGTTGTGTGCCATCCAGTGTAACTGCAGCCCTCTTTCCCACCCAATGGCTATAAGAATGACTGATAATAAGAACCTCCTTTCCTAGAAAAAGAAAAAAAATAATACTAAGCAGTCATCTTAACCAGTTATCTAATATGAGACAACAGAGCATTTGAGATGGTATGGGGCAACTAGTAGCAGCATACCAGCAGAGACCCCACCCCATTTCAGTACAAAAAACAGCTCCTCCAGTTTTTTCCTACATCCAGTCTCAACTAATATTATTGCTAAACTCCTCAAAAAACTTAAACCACACTGGCAGCTGACAATCTGCCAGCAGATTTCCTACAGATAACAGCAGAAGCCATAGCTTATCCTGTGTCCATTCTCATAAATAGGTTAATAGCAGAAAGTAATGTACCTCACTCATGGAAAATATCACATATTATACCATTCCACAAAGGGGGTAACTCCCTTGAATTTACCAACTACCACCCTATTGCAATTCTATCACTTTTATCAAAAAATATTAGAGAGAGTAGTTAATTCCCAACTAATGCAGTACCTCCTAAAAAATGACCTATTATCCAAATCCCAACATGGCTTCAGACCCTCCCATAGCACCACCACAGCATTACTTGCATTTACCAACATTGTCAATCACCATAGAAACAATGGACTATTCATAGCCTCCATATTCTTAGACTTATCCAAAGCCTTTGATATGGTTAACCATAACATGCTCCTAGAAACCCTAGCTACGTTTAACTTAAGCTCCTCCATCATATCATGGTTCAACAACTACTTATCAGACCGTCAGCAGGCAGTTCTATGGCAAGACCAATTGTCCCCCCTATTGCCAGTAGCCATAGGTGTCCCTCAAAGGTCCATTCTCGGTCACTTGCTATTTTCACTATTTACTAACCAGATAGCCTCCTCCTCACCCTCTGCTTCAGTAGTGCAATATGCAGATGACACCACTATTATATGCGCCGCCCCTCCTTAAACAAGCTAAAAACCATAACCCAAAATAACTTTACCTTTGCAGAAACATGGTCTACTAACATCAAACTTATTATTAATCCCAAAAAAAAAACTCATTCTCTTTAGTCCAGGTAGATCTTCTCCACTAAACAATGATTTTACCATAAAATCTAAAGATGATGTACAAATCACCCCAACAACACACACACAAAACTATTAGGTTTAGAAATTGACAGTAAACTGAAATTTAACATACACATAGCCCAAACAATCAAGAAAGTTAACAAAAAGCTTGGTCTCCTCTACAAGAACAGACAGTTCATCACTAAACATACCAAAGCCATTATTGCAAGAACCTATCTCTTATCCATCCTGCTTTATGTCTCCCCTATCTTAACTAAACTTCGCCAAACCAAACTAACCAAAATGGAGTCATGCTACAACAAGATTGCCAAGTTTGCTACTGATACCTCTTATAGATCTCATCACTGTCTAACCCTCAAGCAACTTAACTGGCTTGACCTACCTCATCTCCTCCTACTCAACCAACTCTCAATAGCTCACAGGCTCTACTACCTTCCTGACAAAACTCCAGCCCTTCAGCACCTAATCCACCCCTGCACCACCACCAGAACCTTAAGATCTAATAATCAGAACCACATAAATATCATCAAACATAAAAATGATGCTGGCAAATCTCTTTTTGCCTGCTCTATTGCCAGAACCTGGAACTCGCTCACAAAACACTTAACTTCTACCACCTCTCCTTCCCAATTTAAAAAACTTCTCAAAACCCACTACTTAAATAACTGGCTTTGCTCATGTGACTCCCCAGGTTAAGCCATACCACTGCACTGTTGCTGGGATTCTGCTAAGGATCAAACAGTTGCTCCCCACTTTCATTCTCTACTGATTTATCCAACTATAAATCCCCTAAAGTACTTATTCACTGATCAGCCAATGTCATACTCTCAACAGAATTAAAAAAAAATGTAATCTCTTGAGTATTCATATTTGTATATTCTATACTGAAAATGACTTGGTATCAGGTATTTTAAATGAAATGTTATTCTCTACTAAGTATGTTCCATTGTATTCAAATATGTATGATGATATGTTTCTTTGTTGTCTCACTTTTGTACTGTATTGTTTTCAGTGCTTTTCTCCCCGAGCCTCCGCTGAAAATGGACCTGTGTCCAGTCAGACTTTCCCGGTAAACAAATGTAAAATAAAATAAAAAACTGATGACCAGCAACCCACCCTTTTAATGACTTCCATTGATCTGCCTTCTCTTGCTAAATCCAATACCCTTCCAATGTGAAAAGAATGAGTGGCAAACCTCTATCCTGGAAAACTAACGCACCAAAAGGCTATTTTCATCATATATATATATATATATATATATATATATATATATATGGTTTCAGTTGAAACCATCGAATTAACACAACATCGAGTCTCACATCATCGAGACCACAACATCGTAAAGTGAAACCAGTGAAAACGGAAAGCATCGAGTTGCACAACATCGAAATATAAAACACGAACATGCACAACACCCTGTGACAGTCCCATGCAGTAAATAAACAATAATCGGCGGCACACGTAAATACCCCCTGTGGCATCATGGTAGCATTGCCTACGAAACATGCCAATACTACAAATGTTTTGCAAAAGTAGACTTATTCACCCGTATTCTAAGTAACGCATAAGAACGGAATGGAAAGATATTCATGGAGGAAACGTTAATACATAACTCTAAAGTGAACATTATTACAACACGCCTTTGTTTGCTATATACATATTTACAACATTAAAGATGCAACACTACTTAAATAGGTATCTGCAGCACATATATAAAACGTTTAACATATTTTAAATTTTAAACTATCTACTACATACATATGAAGCTCCGACAGCATGGCTTACAGTTGATGTTCCCTTCATGAATATCTCATCCACTGCCTCTGGAGCTAATAGACAGAACCTGGAAAATTGAAAGCAGGACAAGCTATCAGCAATCCTATTCCTAAAACCCACCACATGAACACTATGATAAACTGAGGGCTTGCCATCCCAGCTAGATAGAATGTTGTAAATAATTCTGTGTCATTGTAAATATTAATATGATCCACAGGCTGGTTTCACAAATGTAAGAAAACGGTGTTATGTGCTAAGCTTCAAAAATGCAACTACAGTATACCCTGCTGGAAGAAAGCTGATAAGTAAAGCATTTTACTACTGTGTGTGATCTCAAGCTCAGAGACAGGATTCTGGGCCAGGAAATTCTTTCTATTGTCCTAAGACAGAGATAATTACTAGGTTTCACTTGTAAAGTGTCTTTTATTGCTGTGGCTTCCTGGCAGGTGCAGATTACAAAGAAATGTTAAATTTTAAGTTCTGTCAGCCTGGGAAACGTAAGCAGAAGTGGCAAGAATGATGCAATCTGAAATGACTCAGCAGTAATGTGTATTATCAATTTAAGACTTTATCAGAGAGAAAGATTTAGCATTTTGTATTTTGTTCTGAAGCTGACAACTCACCAGCACTTGCTTTACTCTGTAAGTAAGACCTAGATCTTAGTATTTCTCTTAGAGATGTATAAGAATGTAGCCAGATTAGTTTAGCTGTTTTCTATATTTATGACAGACTGTCCTACAATGTTGTTTTAAAGTATTTCCTGTCATTTCTGAACTCTCTATTTTCATTATGTGGAATTAATGAGTATTGTCTTGCACTTTTATTATTAAATATTTTTAAACCTTTTAACTGTGTTAGTTTTGTGTAGAGATAATTTAAGCTCTTAGAGAATTTGCATGTAAAAGACTCAGTCACACTTACCAAGTAGATATTAGTAACCTTGCTCAGTAGAATTGGACACCCTTTGGTAAGGGCCTTTTATAGTAGCTGATACGAGTAGTTGGTGGCAGTGGATTACTACCTTATAGCCTGGGAAGAAGGGGGCATAGCTAATGAACCTGTGCTAGCCTTCCCCAGGAGTGTCTGTGTATTTTTATATAAATGAAATCTCAAAGTGTGTGTGTGTCAGCTACTTGGGCAGGGACACGAAGCACTGGTTGGACAGGGAGGGTACTGGAGGTTTTGGCTTGACTACTATCCTGATATCAGAACCCTATAGCTGTGCCAGTGGAGAGTCTTATTGGGGTTCTGGAGAGAGAGAGGGAGAAACCAGCCCCAGACTGACTGTGATCTCTGTGTGCTCTTAAGGGAAATTGTACTTTACTGTGTGTGTGTACTTGTTATCCTCCAAATTTGGACACCCTCACTGGTGCTAGTGGTGAGGATTGAGGCTCCTTGATTACTGGGCCAGTGCATAGGCATCACATATTAATTGGTGGCAGTGGTGGGATATCCACATCAAATATTAATTGTTTGATAGTGGTGACCATTAGCCACATCACATATTAATTAGCTTGTAGCGGTGTGGATAGTGAATTCCTGTAGCTTGTGTACAGTGATCACTGAAGGTGTTTTTATACTCTAAATCAGCCACACAGTGAACATTCAGAGATCGGATCACAATTGTTTTATTTCTTTTGTTAGCTTAGTTAGTCAGGGAGAGCAGGAAAGCATGTCAGCAGAGGAGTATGGCAAGCTGACAAGGAATCAGTTGGCTGAGATGTGCCAGGCTAAAGGACTGGTGCATGGAAACCTGACTAAGGCAGACATGATTGCAGCTTTGGTCACAGCTGCAACCAAGAATAGCAAACAGGAAGATGATCAAACTGGCCATAGATATGTACAACACTCAGAGAATGGACAGCTCAACCTTTCTAGAGAGGACTTAAAAATCCATCTGAAGCTAAAAAAACTTGAGTAGGATGCCAAGCATTTGGAAATAGAAGCAGCAGAAACACTGAGGCATTTAGAGACTGAGGAGAATGAGAAACTGCTATGCCTTGAAGATGAGGAGAAGGAGAGGCAGAGACAACATGAAAAGGAGATTCTGACTCTACACCAGAGTCATGGATGTAATGGGGAATGGAGTAACCAGACCCCAGAAGCACAAAAGGGTAGTAAATGTCTTCCACGGTTTACAGAGGGGGATAATTTTGATAGTTTCATTCATATGTTTGAGAGGGTATGGTAAACAGTACAATGTTGACCAAAGGCTCTGGGTATGGTTTCTGACCACCTTATTCCATGGCAAAGCTGTAACTGTTTTATCCAAACTGTCTGACAATGATTTCTTAAATTATAATGCTGTAAAAAAGTGTTTGCTAGAATTTTTAAGCTAACACCTGAAGCTTATAGGAAAACGTTTTGTGAGAGTAGACAAAATGCAGATAAAAGTGTACGTGAATATGTTGCTGATCTAAGCATTTATTTTCATAGGTGGGTGAGTGGATGCCAGGTTACAACTTTTGAAGGGCTGGCAGACCTTTTGGTGAGGGAACAAGCCCTTAGCACTTTGCCTGAGGACATGAGTATCTGGTTAGCTGATAGACAATGTTCTACTGCAGATGAGTTGGGGAAGAAGGGAGACCTATACCTAGCAATCAGGGCCTCCCTATACAGGAAAGGGACACCCAGTGCTACTCATGGGTCTAAGGAAACCCATGGTGGGCAGCCCAGACTGCTCCAACAGAATCTGCCAGTAGCAGGGGAAGCCACATCCGGGACCTAGGGTTAAATGTTTTGAATGCAACCAATGGGGCCATGTGACATATATATATCTACAGAGGCAAGGAGGGGGACAAAAGCTGGGAGAGTCAGTAAGTGGGTATGACAAAATGCCAACAGTAGGTTGCCTTGAGACAACAAGGATACCAAACTACAAGAAGAGGTTATATTGTATCTTGGTGAATAGCAAAGAGACCATTGCTAAGAAACACACAGCCTCTGACATAACCATTGTGAAGCCTGCAATGGTTACAAAGGAGCACTACTTGCCTGGGCAGTCCACTCCAGTTAGAGCTTTAGGCGGGACCCCATTCCAAATACCTTTGGCTAGAGTTCAAAGAAAAGGAAGCCAGCAAGTAGGCATGATTGAGGATATCCCTGCAGATGTCCTGATAGGGAAAGATTTTGATAATGCAGTACCATGTGCTCATGCAGTTGTACGCAGTCAGGCTTGGAGACAAGCATGTGGGTCAGGTAGCCTGGGGGAGACCCAGACAGACTACATACTTGTAGCCAGGACTGGTGAAGTGGTTACTTCCGGGAGGGAGCTACTCTGTAGCAGTGAGACTGAAGGTGAGCCACAGTTGTTTGTGGGTACTGATGATCCATTGGACAGTGTGACTGCAAGGGCAGAGGTGAGTAGTAGTACCCAGACTGACAGTGAGGCACTGCTGTCGGAGGATGCCAGACTTCCTGTGGAAAGGGATCTGGGAAGGGTTGCAAAGAGAGAGTTGAGACAGGCTCAGCTCTCAGACCCTACATTACAAGGCCTAAGGCAGGCAGCTAGTGAGGCACCTGATTCTTAAGGGAAGGGGGAATCTGTATACTGGGACAAAGGGTTACTGTATAGAGAGTGGACCCCTGTGAGAGGGCCAGAAGGTGAGAGAATGCAGCTGTTGGTAGTGCCTAGAGCCTACCATCTGGCATTTCTAGACATAGCCCATGATATTCCCTTTGCAGGTCATTTGGGCATAAAACATACAAACAGATGGATTATGCAGAACTTTTATTGGCCTGGGATTTCCAGAGATGTAACAGGGTACTGCAGGACCTTTGAGCACTGCCAAAAGGTAGACAAGGCAGGAGACAAGGTGAAAGCTCCTTTGATGCCTTTACCTGTGATGGAGGAGCCATTTCAGAGGGTAGCTATGGATATTGTGGGGCCTCTGAGTACCCCAAGCTCCACAGGGAAAAAGTATATCCTAGTGGCAGCAGATTATGCTATAAGATACCTTAAGGCAGTGGCTTTTTCCGCCGTTGAGACAGAAAAGGTGGCAAATGCTTTGTTAGAAATATTCAGCAGGGTGGGATTCCCAAAAGAAATACTGACCAACAGAGGTGCAAATTTCATGTCAGACCTGCTAGCTTGTCTGTGGAAGTACTGTGGAGTGAAGGACCTAAAGACCACCCACTACCATCCCCAGACTAATGGTCTTCTTGAGAGGTTAAACTCTACACTCAAGTCCATGCTGTGAGCATTTGCAGACCAGTTTAAGAGGGAGAGGGACAAATATTTGCACTCTCTGTTTGCTTACAGAGAGGTTCCCCAGGAATTCCTAGGGTTTTCACTCTTTGAGGAGCTGTATGGGTATAGGGTGAGGGAGCCTCTAGACTTAATTCGTGATGAGTGGGAGGGTGAGTGTGAATCTCACAAGGAGTCTGTTGTGGCATATGTCCTAAACCTCAGGACAAGGCTCATGGAACTCATGGGGTTAGCCCAGGAGAACCTGGCAGATGGCCAGCAGCAGAGAAAGGTCTGATATGACAGGAATGCTTCAACTAGAGAGTATGCTATAGGGCAGCAGGAAATGGTTCTCATTCCTGTCGGACACAACAAGCTGCTGGCAGCCTGGAGAACCCTACAAGGTGGTAAGGAAGGTCAGTGATGTTAACTACATGCTGGAACTACTAGGCAGGAGGCAGGGGCACACATTTTACCATGTTAACATGATGACTTCCCATACATGTCAAACAGAACACCTCACTGGCCCTCTTCAAGAGAAATCTTGATGAGTGGATGGGAAATACAAAATTCAACCCAGGGATCACTCCAGTGCCTCTACTCGACAGAAGCACTGGGAACTAAGGTTGGGTGGCATGATGCCAGGGTAATCCCTTGGGCTAGGCTTGTAAAGGCTTTAGAGCCATTAGCCTAGTACACACCAATGAACCTATGAAACCTTACTGTGAGAGGGAGGCCCTTGTGCTGAGGATTTGCAGTGGACTGCAGGAGGAGTTTGAGGGAGATCTAATGACTGATCTCCTCAGTGAGGCTCTGACTGACACCTCAGTGGAAGGGGTAGCAATGTCCCAGCAGCTATATTCTACCCAGCCCCCTTATAGGATGCCAGAGAGTCAAACAAAATCTGAGGGAGGAGATACAATAAATGTTGGAACTAGGGGTAATTCAAGAATCCAACAGTCCATGGGCCTCCCCCAGTGGTGCTGGTGCCAAAGAATGATGGCAGCACTAGGTTCTGTATGGACTACAGGAAATTAAATAGTCACACAGAGTCAGATGCTTACTCCAAGCCTAGGATAGATGAAGCCCTAGAGCAGCTGGTTGAGGCTAAGTATCCATTGGTCTTACCAAGGGTTACTGGCTGGTGCCCTTGACTCCCAGTGCTAGACAGAGGTCAGCCTTTGTGACTCATTTTGGCTTGTATGAGTTCACAAAGATTACCTTTGGGAAGAAAATGCCCCAGCGACATTCCAGAGACTGGTAGATCATATCCTAGCAGGACCAGGAGATTTTCCCCTTGCTTACCTACTTACATGATATTGCCATCTACAGCCATTCTAGACAAGAGCACCTTCAGCATGTCAGGGAGATGTTAGACAGACTACAGAGGGCAGGGTTGACCATTAAGCCCAGGAAATGTCAGTTGGGTATGGCAGAGGTCTCCTACCTAGGACATAGAGTGTGGAGTGGAAATTTATTCCAGAATGTGCCAAAGTGGAAGCCATTCAGGCATGGCCTGCACCTGTTACCAAAAAGCAGGTGAGGGCATTTTTAGGGACAGCAGGGTATTACAGAAAGTTTGCCCCCAGTTATAGTACCATAGCTGCTCCCCTCACAGACCTGACAAGGACAAACAGGCTAGATAAGGTAGTGTGGACCACAGCATGTGAGCAGGAATTCCAGAAGCTTAAAGAGGCTTTGGGACGACCCCCTGTGTTAGCCAGTCCAGATTACAGCAAATAATTTGTTGTGCAGGTGGATGCTTTGAACCATGGGGTGGGGGCTATACTTAGCCAGATTTCTTCAGAGGGAGAAGAGCACCCAGTGGTTTATCTCAGTCATAGGCTCCAACCCAGGGAGGAATGCTATGCAGTTGCAGAAAAGGAATGTCTAGCCATAGTGTGGGCACTGCAGAAACTTCAGGTTTATCTGTATGGAAGGAAAATAACTGTAGTTAGAGATCACAATCCCCTAACATGGTTACAGTGAGCCAGCCAGCAAAATCCCAAGTTACTAAGGTGGAGTCTAGGGTTGCAAGCATATGATATTTCAGTGCAGTACCACAGTGGGCTTAGCAATGCCAACACAGATGGACTCTCAAGACCGGGAATGAAGTAAGATATACTCAGATAGACTCAACCCTCTCAAGCAACGTTTCTTGAAAAACTAGCTTGAGTTCTCCGGGGGAATGTGATAAACTGAAGGGCTGCCAGCCCAGCTAGCTAGAATTTTGTAAATAATTCTATGTCATTGTTAATATTAATATGATCCACAGGCTGGTTTCACAAATGTAAGAAAACTGTGTTGTGTGCTAAGCCTCAAAAATGTAACCACAGTGCACTCTGCTGGAAGAAAGCTGATAAGTAAAGCATTTTATGACTCTGTGTGATCTCAAGCTTGGAGACAGGATGTCTGGGTCAGGAAATTCTTTCTGTTGTCCTAAGACAAAGATAATTACTAGGTTTCACATGTAAAGTGTCTTTTATTGCTGTGGCTTCCTGGCAAGTGCAGATTACAAAAAAATGTTATATTTTAATTTCTGTGAGCCTGAAAAATGTAAGCAGAAGTGTCAAGAATGATGTAATCTGAAATGACTCAGCAGTAATATGTATTATCAATTTATGACTTTCTCAGAAAGAAAGATTAAGCATTTTGTTCTGAAGCTGACAACAACTCACCAGCACTTGCTTTGCTCTGTAAGACCTAGATCTTAGTATTTCTCTTAGAGATAGATAGGAATAAAGACAGATTACTCTAGCTCTTTTCTATATTTATGTCAGACTGTCCTACAATGTTGTTTTACAGTATTTCCTGTCATTTCTGAACTTTCTCTTGCCATTGTGTTGAATTAATGAGTATCGTCTTGTGCTTTTATTTGTTATTAAATATTTGTAAACTTTTTAACTGTGGCTCTTTTGTGTAGATATAATTTAAGCTCTTAGAGTACTTGCATGTATTTGGTCATACTGTACCAGCCACTCCTAAATAGCCTTCAAGACTCAGTCACACTTAGAACTGGATAATAGTAACATTACACAGTAGAATTTGGACACCTGTTGTTAAGGGCATTTTATAGTAGCTGATGGCAGTAGATTACTTCCTTATAGCCTGGGCAGAAGGGGGCATAGCTAGTAAACCTGTGCCAGCCTTCCCCAGGAGTGTCTATGTGCTTGTATATAAATTAAATCTCAAAGTGTTTTGTGTGTGCCAGCTACTTGGGCAGGGATACGAAGCACTGGTTGGACAAGGAGGGTACTGGAGGTTTTGGCTTGACTACTCGGCTGAGATCTGAACCCTATAGCTGTGCCAGTGGGGAGTCTTATTGGAGATCTGGAGAGAGGTAGAAATCAGCCCTAGACTAACTGTGATCTCTGTGTGCTCTTAAGGGAATGTGTACTTTACGGTGCGTGCACTTGTTATCCTTCCAATGTGGATGCTCCTCACTGATGCTAGTGGTGAGGATTGGGGCTCCTTGATTACTAGGCCAGTGCACGGGTGTCACACATACCTGTGAAAGAAAAATTAATCAGCAAACTCTGCAAAACCACTTGCATAATACACACAAAAACAATTCAGATCGCACTGTCTTTGCCTGTAACACTTGTACCATTTTCATATTGTCCAAATGAATAATAACCCTCTTTCCCCACAAACTCTGCTGCCAGACCTTTGATGCTGCCCAAATTGGAACTAACTCAAAAAAGGCAACATCCCTCTTCCATTCATCCATCCAATCTGCTGGCTAGCAAACCATCCCACCCCCCAAATATGCCTGCATCCCAATACTTCCTGCTGTTTTTGTAAACAATTGCAAATACCCTAGAACAACCCAATTCACCTGTCAGAAAGACATACCATTAAACTGCTCTAAAAAGACAAGTGCAACATTAAGTCAGCAGGAATGAAATTATTAACCTGCATCCAATGATGTTTGCTTCCCCCACTTTCAACAAGAAATCCACAGATCTACTAGAGGTATGACACAGGTGACCTGCCCAACATCCAGAATTCATGACCCCTAAGAGCCCCATGATGTCCTTAATCCACACCTTGTCCTTGGATTTCCTCCACCAATTTTTTTCTTTCAAACATGTTATCTTCTTATCTGATAAACAAAACAAACCACAACCTGCATCCACTAGCAATCCCAGAAAAAAACTGTGCCTTGTTTGGACCTTCTAATTTCTGCATAGCCAAAGGAATACCAAGTTCATCACATATCCCCAAAAAGGACAATCATACCTTCCAGTGTTCTTTCAAAGTCTTCACCTACTATTAAGAAGTCATCCAGATAATGTACCACCTTCTGAGTGCCCACCCACTGCTGCGAAATCCATTGGAGAGCAGTGCTACCCCTCTCAAAAGTAGCACAGACCACCAAACATCTCATCAGCATAGCCTTGTCAAAGTAAAACTTAGACCCAACAATGGCCACTCTTCCTCCTGAACCAGTAAGAATCAAAAGGTGGATTTGATATCCACCTTCATCAACTCTGGGTCCATAAACTCCCAGATGACCTGCACTTAATCATCTAAAGACACATAACTGACTTTTGCATCATCTCCCCAAATAAAATCATTCACTGAATTCCTCTCAGGATAAGACAAATGGTGAATCAAATGAAATTCACCTGCTGACTTCTTAGGAACCAAACCTAATGGAGAAACATTAAAGCTGTTAAAGGGAGGAATATCAAACAAACCCAGTAACTACCAACATGCCATTCCTTCACCACCAAACCTTCCAAAATGTCTTCCTTCCTCAGCATGGAATACAAATTCCTACAAATTGACCCATCACCTCCCACCTTTGATTTAATAGAAAATCCTTGAGAAAACCCATTCATTAATTTCCCCACACCTGTCAAATCAGGGAAGTGCATCAGCATCTGTTGCAATACCTGTACATTAACAGGAAAATGCATCCCCTGGTCTTCCTCTATACCCACAAAAGTTCACCACCCCCTTCTGCCCCCGAAAAATCCCCCTACCCCAAATAATTTGAAATCCAGGAAATTATGGAGATAACTCACCCAATTCAGGATGCTGTGAACTCAGATTAATCAACATGCCTTTCCATCTGCCATACTGCACAGCTGAACGCATTCAAGCATACTTTGAACAAAACTATGAAAACCAACATGCCACCCATGAGCAATGCCCTGCTTTAAAGGACCAGCATACCCCTGCCCCATCCACTCCTAACTTAATCCCCTACAAATAACTCTAAGGCTGTCTACAATAGTGGCTAGCCAGATGTCAGGGTGTCTAATGTCCCAATTCAGCAACTGATCTACTGCCTCTCACTTTCAAAACCTCTGATCGTACCGCAAACAGGAGTTCCCCACCCACAGAAGCTGTGCCTCACAAATCATGAGAAAATAAGCCAAGAGTGATAAAGCCAAGGCGATATCTTTCTGCATGTTCTTGGCCACAGCCTACCTACCCTCCTCTGCCCCAAGGCCACTAAGACTGCCAACAGGTCTTTACTGTTGGCAATTTCCTATTCCATCAGATGTTGAACCCTGTTTGCATCAATTAATTCAAAGTTATCAATGTACACCCCATTCCAGATCTTTTCTTTAACTGAAAGCAGTATGTGAGGTGTCAAAAAGACCCCCCCCTTGCCCCAGGGCCTGCGTAGCTAACCAGTCACCCAGATGGATCCCAAAGTCCAACCCAACCTCATGCCATTATGACTCTACCCCACCTGTGGATGACCCTAAACTCCCCATAATCAAACCTAACCCCCCCAATTGCCAAAAGCCTCCTAGTGAACTTGTCCCCCTTCACTAAACCTCTATCTTCAGCCATGACACCTGCTTCACCCTGCTTCTGATGTACCTCATCCCCACCTGTCCCCACACTACTCCCAAACTGCACCAAATCTGACACACCTAAATGAGCACCCAACAGTGTGTCATTACCAGAGTGACATCATTGTGCACTGCTCCAGTGGCCAGAACATCCACCACAACAGCATCCATCACCTGTAAAATCTGCTTCCGTCGGGACACCGGCTTGCTGCTCACCATTTGTCTTTGCATCTTCTGACTGGACAGACCTGGATCTTCAGTCGCTGAGAACTCACTTGCTGGCAATTCCCAGAATAGCTGCTCTACCTGTAAGATGTTGGCTGCCCTTTCCTGTTGCAAAGTTCATGCTTCTGCCATCTGCAAAAGAAAAGACCAGCATAAATGCGTCGGATAGAGAGGGAAAAAAACCTGCAGACATAAAGGATCAAATCCTATATACTGTAAAGTGCAGCTTACAACATTAACCTCAGCAACAAGCCCACAAATAGGTAAATTTTCTAACTATTGGTCTTACAAACCTAACCTGTTGATACATAACAGGTGAGTTATTGTCAGCTTCAGAAAAAAATACAAAATGCTAAATCTTTCTCTCTGAGAAATTCTTAAATTGACTGCCCACAATTCACCTCCCAGTATAACATCTGAATTTGAAATGTCTGCCATTATTTCCTGACACCCTCTTTAAGTACTTTCCATCCCTTCCCAACACACAATCAAATTATGAAAATGAAGCAAAATATGAGGCCAGACAAGCTGTACTAATGAGAGCTGTCCTTCATGAATATACCTATTTGTCATTCCAGGCACGGAGCATTGTGATACAAGCAGGACTCGGTGATTGCTACTCTGCCTGGTGTTGAGAGGTTAGGGGGCGGCAGCTGATGGCAGACTTACTGCCATACCTCTCAAATTCTTAGCTCCTGAAATCTGGACAAAGCCTAAAACAATGGGGGGACAAAGGTCCAAGCATAAGGACAGATTTCAAATATTGCTATTATAAACCTAAAACTTGAGAGAATAATAGGCTCTGTATTAACATGCATTTTTGAAGGGACACCTCCATATAAAATATGAAACTCAAATGGGTGCCCTTTTGTACTGTCTTCAGTCCTCCATGACTTGCCAGAAAACTGCAAATATTTATGATTAACGGACCTAAAGTATGAGGCAAAACCTGGCCATTCTGCAAAATCTGGACAATTGAGAAGTCTGATTACTGTAGATAGCCGTAAATATGCATGCATGCACTGCAAGTGGATACCACTAACCATCATTGCAAGCACTGTTCTCCAGCTAATGGCTTCAAGCCCTACCGCACATATACAGAATGCAACCATTACCTAAAGGAGCTCGCAGCCCGCAAAAAGGTATTCATAGTCAGTACACTTCTCCCAGCTGATGGAATGCCACAGGATGAGACACCACCACCATTGCCAATTCATCCTTGATGAAGTGACTACCTCCCAAAAAAAGTCACCTTGTACCATCAATATACGGCATTAACAGACACCAGTCCATCACAAAGCTGCGAGTAACTAAACCGCCCCACCAATGACTGTCTTAAAGGAAAATCAGTCAAAACAATACTACTAATGCCAACTATTACAGTTAACATTTAATGACACTACTACGTGCTCCACAAAAGGTCCCAACAAACCCATAGACTTGCTGTTCCTTGCAGAGGTAAAAAAAAGAAAAGTTAATGGGAACCTAAATGATCATAATAAGGCTACACTCCTCCTCTATGCCACTAGGATTTACCATATCACTATTGCTTGCCTTCGTTATATCCTCGGACAGCAAACAGTTAAAAAAAAAATACCCACCTCCTCCTTGGATACTACTACTATCCAAGGCCTACCTGCCCACTGAATTACCTATAGACCATCTCAGACGTAAGTTTGCAATATAGTAAGTTCATGCCAAAATCAGCTCTCTCACCCAGTTACACTTGCATAAAGTCACATAAGCCCCTACTCACTCCTACCTCACTCCTCCCCACCCTCCTCCTTTCTAATATTAACCATTCTATCCCCACCACTCTAACTTCCTCCCACTATCATCCCAGCACTACTATCCCCCTCTCCCCTACCCAACCTTAATCCACTATTACTTTTACATGACCTTTGACACTCTAGGTAGCCCTGAACAAATTGGTTTGTTCCAAACCTCAAATACACATACAGGTCCTCAACCTGCACACATTATAGTATATAGTGTCATAGTTAAAATAATAATTTGTTGTATCAAAAAACAGTACAAGACGTGTGCAGTTAATTACTAGAAAAAACACCTTTAGAAAACATTTGGTCTCCTCTCTTAGCATTACTCCACGGCGCCAGTTATCTTAATCCAAACATCAGAAGTACAATAGAGGAAACAGGATGATTACAGGATCATAGAAGGTTACTATGCTAATGGCCCTGTGGCCCTTACAAGCCTAGCCAAGAGTTTATCCCCAAAAAGAGAACTCAGTCAGCAACTGTCACCCCTGTCAGTGAGGGATGCAGGTGGAACCTTTGGGACAAATTTGTGGTTTCCCAGTTGTGCTTGAAGACGGTCACCGAGGTGCTCTGTTTGACATGTATGGAAAGTCTATTCTGAGACAGGGCAGCCTCTGGGAGACAAATCTGCCTCTCTAGCAAGTTTTGTTGATGTTGCATATTAGATTCACAGCTTACAAGTGGGTAATGCATGAGGACTTAGACTTACAGATATGGAGCATATCTAGTAAGGCAAGACACAAATCACCCCTTAGCAATCTGTACAATACTGAAGAGAGTGATACTGATTTAAGCCTGGCCACACAGGACAGGTGTTGGAGGCCATGGATTCTCTTTGTGAGGTATTTCAGTGGCGTTTCCAGTTGGTGCAGATGTTTGGAGAGGTACATACTAAACGGGGTATTATACTCAATTATTGGTCTAATGAGGGAGGAGTATAAAGAGGTAATAACCTCCTATTTCTGGGATGCAATCCCTTTAATTATGAGATAAACCAAGTAAAAGGCTTTTCTGACCACTGTCGCTATATGATGTTCAAATGTGAGGTTGTTATCAACCTGAGTGCCCATGTCTCTCACCACAGGTTGTGTGCTTAGGGGATTGCCATTGATATGGTAATCAGTAGGGGCCATGTTTTTGCCAGATGGTATGAAGATACATTTTTTTGCATTTAGCTTGAGGCCATGACTTTGGCACCAGTCATTAGTTGCTGTGAGACCCTCTTGCAGTAAGTTTTCATAGCACTATTTCATAGGCTTCAAATGCTTCAAGCGTAACAATGTACAGTTCGGTGATATGAATTTAAAAAATAATAAAACATTTGCACATTGTCTCAATACCTTATATAACCCATCAGTAAATAGTTATGGTGCCCATTTGCACACAGAGCAGATCAAAATGGTTATACTTCACCACTGAACCAGTATTTTTCTTGACTGAGATCATCCTGGAAGGACAGTTAGAGTAAATGCCATGCTGTATCAGCAGGAAAAGAAACATTGTGTGGTATATCTATAAAAATGAGTCTCTGATAAGTAAGAGTATATTGCAAAACAGCTGATTTAAAGAAAATTTATTAAAAATGGTTAATGGCCAAAGTCAATTTCTGTATAGCATAGCCACATCATGCAGAAAATAAACTCCATAATACTGAGCAACTGTGCCAATTCTTACAAATGTTGGTTCAGTTTAAAGCAGAATGTTCTTGTATTAAATTCTAATGCAGGAAACCTAGACAGCAAGCTTATATATCTATTTTAGATTTTTTTGTTTTCTCATGAGTGTTCCATAGATCAGTTTTGAGCCATAAAAGAACCAGTCCAGTCTTTTATAAAGCGCATCATACTGATAAATCCCATGGTAAATGGCTAAAATAATTCCTAAACTAGGATGACAACATAGATTTCCTGTGAGATAGACACACTCTGTCATATTTGCATACTTTATAGAATATGATGCATTGAAATGACATATGTTAACTTCAGTTTTCCTAGCATTGTAGTTTGTAATGCTTTATTTATTGTAAAGATGCAAAATGTGCTGCATATTTGATCAGTGAACCCCTAAATGCTTTCTGGAAAGGATTTTCTGAAGATCAATATATAATGACAGAAGGGATATTCAGGCCCTCAATTCAATATATTTTGTTTCAGCACTGAAATAAACTAGATATGAAAAATGGATGAAGCTCTAATATTTTGGCAGAAAATTATTTCCTAGTTAGCTCCTAATGCCAAAGAACATAATCATTCTAACAGTTATTATACTTTTCTCTGAGAGCTTTGACTGTCTTAGTTGCATTGCTAATTAAAAGTGGAATTCTTCAGAAGTCAAGAACAGCAATCCTAAGATGTAAATCACTGAAAAGTAAATAAGTTCTTGAAAGAGTAACTGCATTCATATGTATTTGAAGACTAAAAAATGCTGAACTTCACTTAAAAGGGTAATGCAAGCTGTCCCTTGATGGCTCAGAATTACTGCTCTTGGCTGTCTAGTATGCAGCTGATGTCTGCAAGTAAAATTAGGTCACTTGGGGCAAGACCTGGAGAAGTGTTGCTTTTCACAGCATCTCCTAAACACAGGAGACTTAAGTGATACGCTGTGTAAGCACAGTGATTCCTGCCATGTATGTGAAGCCTTTTGCATCTCTGTGAATGTTGTTCGTGTGCCTGAGGCCTGCCTCAAGGATGTGTATTTTATTAGCAGACAATCAAGCTGCACAAGGGATTATGCTCAGAACACAGTAGTTCTCAATTTATGAAACTCTACAGGTATGGAAAAAATGTTGCTTTTTTCACAGCTTTGAAATTTTCAGCATGTATCCCAGCTGAACCCACCATAAAAAACAATGTCATATCTGGTCAGATAGTACTTTTTACAAACACTACAACTTCAAATACTAGTTTTGGCATGAGCTGGAATATAACTACAAATTAACATGTTTGGTGATCGTAAAGTAGCAGGACATAAAATTGTCATTTTCCTTCTAGGTGCAAAGACAATATATTGTTGTCTTGAAGTATTTTAAGCCACAGGTTTAATCCTACTTGTTTTCTCTTCCTGGCTGATTTCAGGTCTTAGGTCTGAATGCACTGTCATCATAATGTGACTGACAACTGTAATTTCACGTCAAGTAACTCCAATGTACACCATTTTTCTATAGTACAGTTAATTCCAAGTCTTAAGCAACATTATGTTCATTATTTTAACAAGTCTCAACATATATTCTGCAATAGTTGATCATATTGTGATATACCTACTTGCACAGTTTAATGTACTTGTACTAATAGAGCCATATTTCAGGTTCTGTAGTCCATGCATCACGGTGTCTGTGTGGAATCCATGCACATCTTTTTACTTTATTTGTTTATTTTGCATTTGTTGACTGGGAAAGATGACCCTCTTCAGCAAAGGCCCAGGAAGAAAATCAACATGTAAAGTTATGAGCAGTTCAAGCATAAAAATTCAATTAAGCTTTTACAAATTGTTTTAACATATTAATCTTGTCAGCTCTAAAGGCACCAGAGTTCACTCTTTACCATACGATATATACAGTTGAAATTATAGCTTGCTTTGGACTATTGATGGTTTTAAAGTCTATTCAGTATTTTGTTTTTTGTTAAGTATTCAGATCTGGATATCATATTTCTGCTATCTACCATTTTATCTTTGGTCACCTTATACTGAGACTGGTGTGTTATGGCTCTTGATTACTTAAGTTTCTTCTGTTGTGGCCATTGTAGCTCCTTCCCTCCCCCATTTCTCATTTCTTCCACTATGCACATATAGGCCAGGATTTAAAAAGCAGGCCCAGCCATGAGCATTAAGATTCTCACAAAAAAATGCAAGTTAGCGTTATCATGGAAGCTGACTATTCAGAGATGCATTAGCTACAATGAGGAAAGACTGTATTATCAGATAATGTGCATGTCTCTGAATCACCTGGTGATTATTGCACACACTAAAAGGGTCTTGTCTGCTACCCTTGTGGTAATTGCCTCTGGCAGCTGATGCAACAAGTTACCACAGGTACCCTCCCTCATTTATTCCTCCAGGGACATACACATATCCAAACACACACACACACACACACAGCAATATCTATAACATTACCTCAATTATATAGGATATTCCAGATTTGTCACTGCCCATCATAAATTATGAATGATAAAAGTCATTCAAGAATGACCTGTATTACAGTTTCATTGTTGTTATTGGTCAATGAATGTATCAGGGTGCAAGACCTGTTGTTCTATTAACTTTTTAAGTAGAATAATATTTAAAAAGACTGCATGGAGTCACCTAATGTTTCCCTCAACTTTATCTGGAAGTCAAAGTACAGGCATTACACTCATACGTCTCAAATTGTTTCATATGGCTGCACAGCATCAGGCATGTTCATGTGTTTTTTGTACTCCTCATCATCCTTGCTCTACCCATCTGCCTGGTACTTGGCAGTCACTCCTTGACATCCTCAAGTACCCAGTCATAGATTGTTACCATCTCTTCATTCCCCTGCATCGCTACTCTTTTGTACATGTTTATCTTCCAAAAACAAAAAGAAAGTTGCATAAAACCATCAAAAAAGGCACAGCCCTTAAATGCCATAAGCTTTGGCTTCGTTCATTCTTGGGTCCTTTTACCCCTGTGCATTTCATTGGATGATTCTGTCCTTGACATTCTCTACATTCTTCCTTCATGTGACAGTTTGTCTACATGTTCGCACATCTCTCATATCTATTCATTTCTTTATACCATTCAGTTCATCTAGCACAACCCTCACCTTTCTCTTCTCATTCTTCATTTTCATGCACAGTCTTATTACCTCTTTACCTTTAATTTCCCCTTTATTCTCCTTCAAGTCTGCCTTATCTATATCAGATTTCAAACCTAAGCTCTGTACAGCTCCTGTGCTTTTATGCTCATCCATTCCTACCTGGCTCTGGTTATTTCCTTTAATTAACTCTGTGGTGCTTCCATGCATCTCCCTATGCACCTAGGTCAATCCATTAAGGACAAGACAGGAAGAACATCTGCTCACTTTCAGTTCCTTCAACATCTCCTCTGGTGAAGAATATGATGGGTACTGCCCTTGTCAGAATATCACTACTATTACAGGATATTACTTCACCTTACAGAATACTGCACTGCACTTACACAGCTCACAGGACATTTCCTCTATACCACACACATTATTCACATCAGAAGGCATCCCTTGAAATCAACCTGACTCTCTTAAGTAATTGCACTTGTGACCATTATTTTTATTAATATCTTTCTGAAATGCTACTGTTTCTCCATGAATCTCCAAAAAAA
Organism: Protopterus annectens; assembly: GCF_019279795.1. Lineage (NCBI taxonomy): Eukaryota > Metazoa > Chordata > Ceratodontiformes > Protopteridae > Protopterus > Protopterus annectens. The sequence continues at coordinate 385,632,307 of NC_056749.1, forward strand.
GGTGTGCTCCAGCACTGCAAAGTTCTACTCCTTAGGTTATCCTGGCACCCTTACTTGCTATATAAATAAAATTGTATCCTCAGCTTTCAGACACTGTCAGGTCTATAGTATGGAGTTTATTTCTAAAAGTCAAGTCTTCTCTATTATCAACTTTTATTTGCAGAACTGATAACACTGTACTCTATTTTATGGCTTGTTCTTTTATAAATTCTAACTTCACTCATCTGTCATTCACTAATAGAACTTCTGGGACTTCTCTCTCCACTGCAATGCCACAGTCTATCAAATGAATTTCTTCCTGAATGTCTATTGGAAGAAAACAAATGGCCAAAAAATATAAGGCAAAAAGAAAATAATTATCATTGGTGTGTGCATTGTAGATGGGAGTCTGCTAGAAGGCCACCTAACAACCCTCTTAAATATGTCAGTAGTTGAAAACTCATCCAGACACCTGTAGAATCATCACTAGTGCCCCTATTTTTAATTTCTTCAGTAAGTGTGTTCCCTTTTGATATAATTATGTCTAGGAACCAGCTAGCAGTGCACCAGTTTCACTGATATTTCTTAACAATGTATATTTTCCATGTACAAAGGACCATCTAAGCCCCAAGAATTCCTGGATAAATATGTCATTATATATCATTTAAATCAAAATACAGTATTCTCCATTGTTCATCCTCTCAGAATATGGTAATATCTTGACATAATCATCCCTTCTGCTTATTTCTTTAATTTTTCAAACAAATTAAGTTAGGATTTGAGGATATCCCATTGATCAACAACATTCCACATCAGAATATTATCTGCTTGTAAAAATATAGATCAACAAACATGAAACGTTTCAATGGAGATCACCGTAGGGAATATTTCCCTTCACTTCAATGTAGTGCAATCCTGGAGTTGGTATATTTAAGTAGCGGGGGGTGTGGGGAGTGCAGGGGGCCTTGCCCCACTGCATAGAGCGTTCAGGTAGGTTTTTTGTTTTTAGTTTGCTTATATTTTATTTTCAATGTTTTAAATACTTCACTCATATGGAGTCAATCATATGAAATTCGAAGTTTTCAGACTTCAAACATATAATATAGACCCAATCAACACTGTAGCACCATGAGGTTTAATAAAGCTCTTTAACAATCAAACAGTTTTTCGGCTCCCAGTTTCATAATTGTGTTATACAGACGACAAAGCTTAGATTTTCATCTGCTATAACACACAAATCTTTAAAAGCAATACCCATTTAAAATCCACATTGCTGATGGAATAATAAATATTCCCAACATTACATGCCATGCAGAATAATGCTGTTAAGACAAAGTACAGTGTATGAAATGCATCAAACAGTATGGCAATAAAGAAAGGTAAGGCTGTGCATGAGTCTGACAAAACAATTAAAAAATGGAATGCATTCCACTCAGCAAGTAGAACATTTGTGTCTTGCAGTCAGTAGAAAATGCAGGCTGTGTGGGCAGCCCAAACATTTTCTCAAGTATACAAGTCAAAACAGGACAAAGTATTTTGCAGGAGATTAATGCAAATAAAACTGGTGATTATGTACCTACTAACTTTATTTAAGGATTATTATTGGGTTTCCAGTTGTAACCAATTAAAGTGTTAAGTAATATCGGTTCACAAGATTCTCCTTGACAGTGAAGCTTGATGGGTACGTTTCTTGAATCTGTTTTGAAAGCACATTAACAAATGCTTATTTCATTTTATTTTATTTATTATTTATTTATTTACTAGGAAAGTCTGACTGGGCCAGAAGCCCATTTTCAGTGGAGGCCAGGGTAGAAAAGCTCCACAAAAATATAAGCAAAATACAATAATTAGATAGTACAATAGCAGGGCTTTTTGGGGGCTGGTAAGCACCAGTATGGCATATTGGCACCTCTGCTGCCCTGTTTCTTAAAAAAAAAAAAAAAAAAATTTCTTTAAGAACACCCTTTGCGTTGGGTTGCACGAATGTGTGACCGATTGTCTATATTTACATTTTCCTGGTCCACGGGTGCAGAATTTGAATTTCAGCATTTCTGCTGGGGTTTTTTTTTACAAGTCTCTGTTCCCTGCAATCACACCGTAAAAAGACATTATCTCTGAAAATTTGCATTTTCTGATAAGAGTGTAGCAGCTTGTATATTTTTTTGTTCAAAAATCATTTGAGTTTTGTAGGTGCTTTATCAGTTTATTTTCTTCATAACTCGTCTGTGTACTTAAGCATGTCGAAACAGAAAAAATACAGTCTATTCTGTCATATTGGATTTACTGGGAATGAGGAGCTATGTGCATCTCTGTTGGATCCCTGCCAGCAGATTGCTGTGGAAGTATTCTGAGCCATTCTGGCAGTCCAGCTGTTGACACTAATTCCTGCAAAGTAAGTTGAGGGTAAATCTTCCTCTTTAAATCTACCGCCTGTATAATCCGAGAACCGCTGATTGTAAAACAAATCAATGCAGTAGAAAACCTTGCTTTTTATAAGCATTACAACTGTAAAAAATAAATTATGATTGTGAACATTATTCAGTATCTAAGCCATGTGTTGAATTTTAATTGGGTTATATTAGCACATATTTTTTCTGACTAAGGTTGTTTACATGTACAGCATGAACATGTCAGAAGTTGTTTTTAGAATTTATTTAGAATGCAGTTAAATTACTGACTACTATTTTCAGAGCCTAAATATTAAAGTAGGATCTTTATATTTAAGTGTCAGTGTAAACACACAGATTTGTGTTTGGTGGGGGGAGTTACGATATTTTTACAGCTGAGGAGATTATACTGCAGATTATTTAACAAATGTTGCAATATTGAAATGTGATTTAATGTAAGTTATTTTTGATCTGGTGATACCAAACAAAAATGTATTATTTATTCTAAAAAGTTTTGTAAAGTCTTTTATTTTGAAGTTTGTATAATCTTTATAAATAGATTTGATAAAAAATGTACATATTTTGTCAGGGTATTCTGGAAGTTACAAGCTGACTCTGTCAGCTTAAAAAAAAATCAGATAATGACAGACATTGGAGTGAGCTTTAGACTTCATATCCTTCAGAAAGTTCATACTAATGCAAAACATGTTCTGTCAACTTTCTAAGTTTAAATAAAATAAAATAAACAGTACATACTCCTGCCAAAGGTTGCTCACAAACAACAAAAATCAAGGCTTAAAAATAAGATGTGAGCACACCAACTTTATTACAAAAGGATGAGCGCTTTCGCGTGGTAACCGCTTCATCAGATCCATATAAAAAGCAACTCAAAATAAAACATTTATACATGTTAAAATCACATATAATTAAAAAATCAAGTTCACCTTCTACTAATTAAAGTTGGCCTTAAAGGAATACTAGCATTAAGCCCTGGAACTTTATGTGCTTGCAGGGCTATAATCCATTTCACTTCCAAATTCTCCAAGTAATTATTCACATTACCTCTTCTCATATCAGGTTTAACCAGTTTTAAGGCCAGCTTTAATTAGCAAAAGGTGAACTTGATTTTTTAATTATATGTGATTTTAACTTGTATAAATGTTTTTATTTTGAATAGCTTTCTATATGGATCTGATGAAGCAGTAGCCCCGCAAAAGCGCTCATCCTTTTGTAATAAAGAAGTGTTCTAGGACATTTTTTGGCTTTTTTTCAGCTTTGTTGGTGTGCTCACATCTTGTTTTTAAGCCTTAACTTTCTAAGTTTGTAAGAGCAATATTTAAGTGTCCCTATTTTTGGATATTTGTTCCCCGCATTATGTGTGTCTTTGTCCAGATTTCTTGATCTAAAAGGTTGAGAAGTATGGGGAGGTTCTAAGGGGGAGGTAGATGTATGTGTGTGTAATACCTCTCAACTGTACAGTTTTCACAGAATGTCCAGATATTTGCCTTATATTTTTGGTCTGTTCCTCATAAAACTTTTTTTTTTTTTTGATAAATCACCGGGATGATCTAAGGATTAAAGTTACTAACTAATAGCGTGCATTTGAGTTTAGTTTCAGACTTCATATCTTTTAGAAAATGCATTCTAATACAAATTCTGTTATTCTAGCAACTTTATGAATTTATAAGAACAATATTTAAAATGTGTCCCTAGTTTTGGGCCTTTGTCCCCTCATTATGACAGGCTTTGCTCAAACTTCTTGTGCTAAGAGGTTGAGAGGTATTGTGTGTGTGTGTGTGTGTGTGTGTGTGTGTGTGTGTGTGTGTGTGTGTGTGTGTGTGTGTGTGTGTGTGTGTGTGTGTGTGTGTGTGTGTGTGTAAGAGATGGGTAGCATGCCCCTCAACTGCCCAAGTTTTTGTAGAATGTTGAGATTTTTGCCCCATATTTTTGTTTTTTCATCATAAAAAGATTGAATTTGCTAAATAATGACAAATATTTAAGGTTTAGACTTCTTATCCTTTGGAAAAATGCATACTAACACAAATCCTGTTATTCTAGCAAATTTCTAAGTTCATAAGAGAAATATTTATAATCTGTTTCTATTTATTTTAGACTTTGTCCAGATTTCTTGCATTAAAAGGTTGAGGTGTGTGTGTGTGTGTGTGTGTGTGTGTGTGTGTGTGTGTGTGTGTGTGTGTGTGTGTGTGTGTGTGTTAGTCAGTCAGTCAGTCAGTCACAGCAGGTAGCATACTTTTGTTCTGATGCAGAAGTCTGTGGGTTCTATTCCCACAGCATGTAGATGGATTGCTGATACTGTGTTAGATTTTAAGAGGGTGGGGTGCTGCAGTTCTGAGTATGTCCTCCTTTGGATAAGATGCCTAGTAACCATGAACCTGTTTTAGTTTGCCATCCATTCCCTATTGCAATATTACCAGCTTATCCTGTTTAATGTAAGATAGGCAATTTATTCTTCAAGGGCAGCAGGCAGTGAATTTGTGGATGAAATACTTAAATATAAAGTTTTTTGCTAGCAGCAACCTTTTCATTAGTTACAGTCAGATCTCTTTAATGTGGAATTATTCAGATGACTTTTATTTATGCAAAGACTGTGCATATTGACTGATATTGGTGGGCTGTAATAAAAGAAGTTTGAGTGGCCTTTTATGATTGACATGTTCTGAATTGGGCAGTTCTGGCATTATTGGTTCATATGTTTTGTTTCTTTGTTTACTGGCTATAAATTTAAAATACACTCTAACAAGTGGTGTTGTATTATACAAGGGATAAAATTTAATTATATATTATAATTTAATACAATCAGCATTGTGAGACTATATTGCTTTGTTTAGCCAATTTCTATCAGTGTTTGTGCTGGAAAATTTGAAATAAAAGTTTTAAATTAAATCCAAATATCTGTAATCATTGTAGAAGTAAATCAGAAAGCAGTATGCACACTGAGAGTTTTGAACAGTGTTTATGGCAACTGGGGAGAAATAGCCAAATAATGGGACACTGGCATAGCTGCGTGGGGGGGGGGGGGATTAACCCAAATGCAACATATGCGTATCACCAATTGTTTGTTTACAAAAAAAGCACTGTACAATAGTATACATATAGTAAAATGCAGAATATACAGCATCCAGTTAGTCTATACAGAGAAGTATTCAATACTGTTTTGTAGTAGATACAAGTTTAAAAAAAAATTACACAAGCATTTCAGTAAAGATCAGTGCAAGAATAATAAAATTAGTACCGTGTGCATATTAAATGAACAAATGTGATTTCCTTTATATACATTTTTTTTTCTTTTATAAGCAGTAGTAACACCAAGGAGAGGGAGAAAATGAGGTAAGCAGTGGACGGTTTGGTGAGAGAGTTTTATATATATCTTGTCAGTCAGGTTTGGTGCAGGAGCAATGCCAGTTTTTCAATAGATGTTCAAATAGTAGTAGTTTGAAACTGGTAGATTCAGGTGTGTTTTGTAGAGTGTGACTTAGAGAGTTCTATAATTTGATTTGAGAATAGGGCTTCATCATGAGTGCTGTTAGCTTTGTTTACTGTGAACAAGTTTCTGTCTGCAGATCTTAGATTTCATGGACATGAGTAGAGAACAACAAGTTCCTTCAGAAATGAGATCTGATCTTACGTCTTTTCAGTACCTGGCCTTGTGTACTACAACTGACTGAGAGGAAAAAGTGTAGGAGTATCAAGTGTTTGCAGTTTTAAAAGCTGTAACACATTTCAGTAGTACTGCCACACAGATATTGGTCAGAAGTGAAGTGTCACTCTGATCAGCAACCAACTTTAAAAGCTGTTAGATAAAATATCTTCACACAGCTTCATTTTCATGAGAAAGACAGATGCTTCTGATACTCTTGGAAACTTTAGTCTGCCAGTTTTCTCATTTGCCTGGTCTCTCACAGTTTAATTTCTCCACCTCTTTTGTGTTTCTAATACAGTGACAGAAATGGACCCAATTCCTAAGTCAAGGTATGATTAAACTTCAGGAAATTCGCTTGTTTCAATCATTTCTGTTAGCCAAAAGTGCCCTTCGCAGCACCTGCAATGTGCTCAGAACTGACTCCTCCTGCAATTCATGCAAGTATTTTTCTTTCCTCAAGCTTCTCTCCTAATCTTTTTGAAAATGGAAGGGGTGATGGTCCGCTGTAAATATGAATGAAAAGCATTAAGTAAAACAAATAGATGATTTACTTCATCAAAACTAGGTACTGGAGCGAAAGATAATATATACAACTAAAACTGCATTCGGAGGATGGGGATTGAGAAGCTCTGTGTTGGTTAGAATCCCCTTACAGATATCTTCTATGCAACCTCATAAGTGGGATAATAGACCTAGAAAATTTATGTGGTTACCTAATTCAGTACAGCCCTTCCCCTGTTTGTCACTACTTTTCACAAAAAAATTGGTGGAATCTATTTATCCAGCACAAGAATACCTCAGCAAACCATTTACTAAGATGTTTTTCACATTTATATCACTTACACCCCTCCCCCATGGATTGATCTTTTTGTTGATAGTGTACTTTTTACATTTAATTGATAGTCCTTCATTCTATCTGGAGTCCCAGGATGGGGTCAGTATAGTATATTTTACAACATTGCTTGGAGAACTGTGAAAAATGTAATGCCATTAGTACCTTGCAATATTTAAATACTGTCTATAATGGATTAGTTTCTCTGTTCAGGAAGACCTTTAAGCATCCTAATCCACTATTGATTCCTTTTATAGGTTCATAGGTAGGTACTAGGCTATCGGCCCAGGGGCTTGAGTAAGCCTAGCCAACAAGGTTCCCTGGCTTACGCCACCCGAGAAAGTTATTTTCCTGTGCCCCTGTCGAGCAGAGCCACAGAAGTGATCCCCGGGTGTATTTCCTATTTCCCATCCACTTATCAAGATTTTTCTTGAAAAGTGCTAATGAGGAGCTTTGCTTGACATAGATGGGTAGCTTGTTCCAGAGTATGGGTAGTCTCTGGGACAGGAATCTATCCCTCCAGCATGTCCAGTTTATTGTGATGACAAGGTTTAGGTCCCTAGAGCATGTAGATCAGAGAGATTGGGAATTCTTTAGGTGTAGCATGTCCAATAGCTCTGGGTTTGACATAGCTTTATATGTTAGGCAGAGATCACCTCGGAGTAGGCGATATGCTATGGAGTAAAGCTGGAGGTTTTTGAGATGGTCAGTGTAGGGCATCTGTTTGAGGCCAGTAATCCTCTTTGTGAGGTACTTTTGTGGCCTTTCCAGCTGCTGCAGATATCTTGTGAGGTACATTTCAAAAGGGGCATTGTACTCTCTAATGGGTCTAATGAGTGTCGAGCAGAGGGGGACAATGACCTCTTTTTTCCTAGATGAGAACCCTTTTGTGATGAGGTGTGCCACGTAGAAGGATTTTCTGACTACTGTGACGATGTGATTATCAAAGGAGAGACTACTGTCCACCTAGGTCCCCAGGTCTCTTATCACACATTCAGCATTAAGTAGACTGCTGCTTATGTGGTAGTTCATGGGTACAGAGTTTATACCAAAGGGGATGACAATGCACTTTTTGGCACTGAGCATGAGGCCATAGCTCTGACACCAGGCATCTGCCTCAGTGAGTCCCTTCTGTAGGATGTCCACATCATTTGGGGCCTCAACTATGGCTCCTAGTTTGCAGTCATCTGTGAACTTCATTAGCCAAAGGCCTTCTGTGTTAGCCTGTACTTCATAGAAGTAGATACCAAACAGGAGAGGTTCCAGGACTGAACCCTGTGGTATTCCACTTGTCACTGGTTTGAAGTCAGATTTGGAGTCTGCAACTTTTACAGTGTGGGATCTGTCAGTGAGCCAATTGGCAACCCATCTTGTGATGTAGGGATTTATACCTAGTGTTGTGGGTTTAGCTATAATTCCAGAATGGGGGATGGTGTTGAAAGCTTTGACAAGGTCAAGATAAGCTGTGTGAACCACTTTACCCTCATCTACAGGTTTGGTGACTGCCTCAAAGAAGTCAATCAGGTTCAGGAGGCATGATCTGCCTTTCACAAACCTGAACTGGGTGGGGTCCAGAGTTTGGAGGTTACCATTATCTATGTTTATGAGTTTCATGATGATATGTTCCATGGCCTTACAGACCAGGCTCGTCAGGCTAATAGGGCAATAGTTCTCGGAATCACTGGTGGCTCCCCCTTTGTGGAGTGGGATAACTGTTGATGTGTGCCATTCAGTGGGTACAAAGCCTGATGTGAGACTATGATTAAACGTGGTGCTTAGATGGGGAGCCAGTTTGTTCTGAAGTTTGTGTAAAATGCAGCCTGGGATGTTGTCCAGTCCCATGGATGCTGTGTTTTTGGCTTTAGACAGTGCTGCATTTACCTGTGTAGTTGTGATTACAGGGACTCTGCATTCTTCCTGTATAGTTATGGGCCCTTTAGGGGGTAAGAGGGGGGTAATGTTAGCATTTTACCTATTTGTCAGGACGTTGGCAATATCAGTTGTCTCTGTAATTTTCATGCCATTGTGCTGTAACTCAGAGCAGATCTGGGTGTTGCCATTGAGATTCTTGACATAGCTATAGAATGATTTGTGGTTGTCCCTAGAATCATTTGGCAATTTTGTTTTCATAGCTAGGTTTTGAGGATTTTATAAGAGATCTCAGCTTCTTACTGAGGCTGACCGGGAAATTCCTCCACTCATGGGATTTTACAGTTTCTTCCTTCTGTTGTAGAGTTTGTTTATGGCAGGGGACCACCAGGTAGGCTTCCTTTTTTTGGAGGATAGCTTCTTGGTTCTGTTTGGGATAGCACTTGTGTAAATGCTTGTTGAATGCATCTGTGTAGGATTCAGCAGTCGTAACTGTATTGTCCATATGCATGGGTGTCATGAATTTTGCCACTTCTGTCTTAAGCATGAAGTTGGCTTTGGAGAATTTTTTTACCATGATTTCCTTAATGGGGGGGGGGGGTGGAGGCAGGATGTGGATATCTAGGGTGATTTGCTTATGGTCGGATCTGACCAACGAGGAGATGGCTTCAGGTGTGGAACACTGGTCACTCATGTTGGTAATGACTAGGTCTAGGATATTGTTGCCCCTTGTGGGAGTGTGGATAAGTTGATCCAGGGCACTGGAATTTATGATTTCCAGAAAGCATTGAGTGAAGGAGTTGGTACACGAGTAGTTTTCCCAGTTAATGGTGGGGTAGTTGAAATTGCCCATTATTAGGGTGTTTGGTTGAACCCTAATATTTTCCAGTATATCAAGAGTGGGAATCCTGGTGCATGGTGGGGGATCTATAGCAAGCTACAATTTGAATTGCAGTTTTGCCCAGAGTTAGTTGCACTTGGATAACCTCAGATGCATTATGCTGAGCAACTAGCCTGGAGGTGTGGATATCCTTGATGAATATGGAAACACCTCCGCCTTTGATGTTCCGGTCCAGGTTAGGTGCCCGAAAAGTGTGACATGAGTTATAGCCTGATAATGCAGGGATGCTTTCTGGAGCCTTGAACCAGGTCTCAGTCACTGCACAGATATCGATGTTCTCCATTTTAAGGAGTGCCTTGAGGGAGTGCATTTTGAGATTTAGACTTCTAGCATTGAGTAGCATTACTCTCAGTTTTTGCTTGCCTGTTCCTGTTACGGTGGTGAATTTGTCATTTGAAACTTGCCTAAAAAAGGTACTATAGGGGCAGCAAGAGCCTTTTCCGGTATCCGGAATCCCAGGGATGACAGGTGCAGGCCATCTCTGGCAAAGCATCGTGGTCTGTTGACCATGTCATCCCAGGCAGACAGATGCTAGATCTCCTTAGAATGACTTTTGAAGTCAAATCACAGTTTGTAGCTCTTCAGTACTCTTTTCTGTTACAGCAGATGTTTATGCTCACTGGTGTCAAAGATGTACACAATTTTCTTACTAAGTTTAGTTTTCCTAATTTTTGTCCTTCAGCTGTCATCTATTTATATACTTGCCTTTTAACAAAGGATTTATTATCAGTAGCAATTAACTCATTGCTTTTTTCTTGCATCATTGTTCCAAGGGGCAGTAGTCTAGTCTAACCAGTCACAGAAGTATATACACCATTTATTCCATATTAATTGAACTGTTCTATGATCCATTTAGGCATTTTCAAAATTGGTATGCTCAACAAGCTGGGAAAACTGTCCTAGAATTGGATGATCTCTGCTTATTGCAAGGGCCATCAACAATATTAATATCCCTGAGATGGAATATATATGCTTGGAGGTGACCCCACCAGTAATTTATCACCACAGGTCAGATCCAAGGTGGGCCTTCAGCTCAATGTATCCCCTGTGGGAGATGCAATTTTAGCAACCCAAATTTCTTTTCTTTCTCTTTTTATCCAGGACTGCTGTTGTTACTTCCCCTCTTTACCACTGCTACCTTTCTTTCACACCTTTTTGTTTTAAAATATAAAAAGAAACCTGTTCTAACCTTTCCTTCACTCACCTTCAGTAAACTGAGTGTTTCAACAGAAACTGCTCTGCGAAAGGGAGCCTGCCTCGCTCTGATCACCCTCCGCTGCATTCCGGGCTCACTCTGCTCCCCTACCCTACCCCCATTCCCTACCGCTCCTACTACCTCTAGCTTTATAGTTGCATAACCACACCCACTCCACATCCCTGCCTATTACACTACATACCACCCCCCCCTCAACTACTGTCTCTCCTCCCTCTTAACTACTCCATTCCACAGTCTTCCTTATTACCTCTATCCCACTTCCTTCTCCTCTAACCATACTGTGCATTACAACTTACACCCAGACAACTAGCATCACTCCTTCCTACACAATAACCCAATCCATATTAATCCTTACAGCAACTATGCACATTAAACTTTATTTTTTACTCTTCTACCTTTCTCCCTTCTCCTCCTACTACAACTTACCCATTTCCCTAGTTTCTCATACTCCCCACCCTTTCACAACACCTCTTCCCACCCTAAGAATGAACCCCTCTATACAGCCTACATTTCTCCTCTCCTCCACCAGTCTAATAACTGTTTCCTATATACCAGAAAGATTCTTGCCACCCCTACTATACACCCCCCTTCCATACTCCCCATCCTTCCATCTCTCCTCCCCTAACCACAAACTCCATGCCCTCTAAAAAACTACTATCCTTACTTCTTGATCTAATATCTATCCTCTTTGGAGACATTCACCCCAATCCTGGTCCACCTGCCAGCCATAAAATCAACTCCACTCCATCGCCATCAAACACTACCCTCAAGTCCCTGCTCTTAGCAACTCTCAACGCCCAAGACCTCTGTAACAAACTTCCCAACTTCCATACTTGGCTCTCCCATAATCACCCTGACATCCTTTGCATTTCTGAAACTTGGCTAAAGCCTCATCTAAATGATATGGAAATAACCCCTCCCAACTACAAACTTATTAGAAATGACAGAACCAAAAAGAAAGGTGGTGAAGTAGCCATTCTCTTTGCCTCCTCTCTAACAGTAACACCCTACACCAATCCTATACCTCAATTCTCCACAGCTGAGATAACTATTGCACTACTAAAAATTAATAATCATAAAAACATAGTCATAGCTGCTCTTTACATACCACCTGGAAACAATATCCCCATTTTAGACATACTTTCCTGGTTCTTATCCAACATTTCTAATGACACAATCATTCTAAGGGATGTTAACATTAACTGGTATTCAATACAGTCTATCACTACCTCTCATAATTTAAACCTATATGGTTCCTCTCAATTAATCAACTCCCCTACCCAACCCACTAAAGATAACTCCTCTGGCACTATTCTGGACTGGATATTAGTGTCCCACTGCAACAACATCTCTGAAAGTGGCATCATACCTGATTCTCTTAGTGATCATCTACATGCATTTGCAATTCGCTCCCCATCTTCCCTACACTTACTACAAAATTATATCACAAGCTGCGCCCTCACTAATTTTGACCCTCAATCGTTTTCTGACTGCTTAAAACAAATGAACTGGAGCCGTATAAAAACTCTTCCTCTTGATGATTCTGTCAGTTACTTTAACTCTCTATTCACCAATACATTAAATAGTTTTGCCCCATTAGAACTAAGAGTGAAATCCAAAACGGCCCCTTGGCTCTCCAAAGATACCATAACACTTATACATACCTGAGATAAACTCTGGAAAATCCACCAAACACTTAAAACACCGCAGTCTCTGAATCAATATAAACAACTGCGCAACATGGTAAAAAAACATATTGGCTCTGATCGCAAATCCTATTACTCAAAGCTCCAAAACAAACTCCAAGAAATTCTGTAGTAGTATCACTGCCCTCTTCAAACCTGGCAGAAATGAAAACCACTGTCCTGACCATGACATAGCCACCAATTTTAACTCCTTCTTCATTGACTCTATAGCCACACTTACATCTTTCCCTGTGAATTCTATAATTTTTTCTACCCCACTCTCCCTCAACCCCTCTCCCTCTGCCACCAAATCTATGCACCCCCCTTCTCCCTCAAACCTATCCCTGTCAACACTGTTAAAAAACTTCTCAATAAACTAAAACCTTGCACCAACGCCCCTGATAACCTACCATCAAACTTTCTAAAATGAGCTGCTGACTGCATAGCCCTCCCCATCTGCATTCTCATTAACTGTTCTGTCCAAGAATCTTATGTACTCCTCCTCTGGAAAAAAAAACATTCATCATCCCACTGCACAAAGGAGGCAACAATACTAACATCCCCAACTTCCGCCCCATAGCCATACTCTCCCCTATCTCTAAAATACTAGAAAAATGTATTCACCAACAACTTCTATCCTTCCTCCTAGACAATAACCTCCTGTCTCCTACACAACATGTTTTCAGACCTCACCACAGTACCTCCACAGCCTTCTTATCTTTCCTGGACATTATCAACTGCACCCGAGACTCTGGTAATGCTGTATCCTGCCTGTTCCTAGACTTATCTAAAGCCTTTGATACCATTTCCCACAACTTACTACTGTCAAAGCTCTCACATCTTACCCTCTCTCCCCCAACTATCAATTGGTTCTCCAGTTACCTTTCAAATAGGCAGCAGTTACCTTTCAAATAGGCAGCAGGCCATTAAATGGAACAACTGTACCTCCTTGACACCCTCACAGGAGTACCCCATGGGTCTATCCTAGGCCCTCTACTATTCATTAGCAACTTACATCAGTGCATCCCTAATGCTAAACTTGTCCAATAGACAGATGACTTGACTATCATCTGCTCTGTTGAATCTGTCCTTAAACTTATGCAAATAACTCACACAGCCTTTAGTATTACTGAGAGCTGGATGCTAAATAACCATCTGGCCCTTAATGCAACAAAAAGAAAACTTATGATCTTTACCCCATCTAAGAACTTCACAATAGATAAACACTCTCTCTCTCTATAAAAAGTCAAAGCATGACCCCTATTGAAATAGTCCCCCACACCAAGCTTCTAGGAGTTTTTATTGACGAACATCTAAAGTTTGACATTCACCTTCAAACCAACATCAAGAAAACCTACCAGAAACGAGGGATGCTCTACCACCATAACCGCTATCTAACCTCCTCAACTAGGCTTACCCTCTCCACTATTTACCTCTTTCCGTCTTTCCTGTAGGGAGCACGTATTCTCACCAACCTTCAAACCACTCTCACAGCTAAACTGGCATCCTGCTACAATAAAATCTCTAAGTTTGCTACAAACTCCAAATCTTCCTCTCACCGTTGCATCTCTTTACACTCTCTGAATTGGTTAGAGCTTTTCAATCGTCTCTTTTTCATTCAGCTTTCCACTGCCAATAAGCTTATTTTCGATCCTTCCCTTTCCTCCATCCTTACCATGCACCTTCCTGCTCATTCTGTCAGATCCAATAATCAGAACCTGCTTGAACTACATAAACCTTTATGTACTCATGGCCAATCTATTTTAGCCTTCTCTCTTGCATGAAAATGGAACCCCCCCCCCCCATTCGGACTACCCAAAATTTTTCTGCCTTCAATACCCTAACTCCACTCTTATCTTTCCTCAGTCTGGGAATGTTCCTGCTCCCACCCCTCCTAAACCTCCTTTACATCCATCTTGCAATCAAACATCATTACTTAAAAGCACTAGCTTTCCCCCTAATGTACTTCTCCCACTTTGTCTCCTCTAATCTCTCCATATAACTCTCTACCTCTCATCTCCTCAAGAATGTAATTAACCCCTGAGTCTTGTTGTCTTTATATTGTTTTAAATTGCATAATAGCTATATTATTGTGTAAAAATGTGTAGAATCCCAGTGACTTTAAGGCTAGGTGCACATAGGGGGTGTGGTCTTAATGATACAGTCCCTTTAAAACCCATATTAAAAAATAGAAGGGTAAAATGAAATTAATTATTTTGGATGTTTATATCTATATTTATATTGATATTTATTTACCCATATATATTTACTGCTGCTAAAGCATTTTACTATTTAACATTCATTGTATTCTGTCCTCACAGTTACGTTTTGATAGCACTTGTATTTTATCACTTGTATTTATCACTCCCTTACACAACACATATTTAACTCTGTAGAAGAATGGTTTTCACAACACTGTCTACTACTTAACCCAAAAAAAAACTAACTCCTTCTCTTTACACCCTCCAATAAATCTCCACTTATAGACTTTACAATAACATCTAAAAATGTCACAAATATATCACAAGATCCCACTACCAAACTATTAGGAATCACCATAGACAACAACCTTAACTTCGATACACATATAAGCAACACTCTGAAAACCATTAATAAAAAAATAGGCCCTCTTTACAGAATCAAACCTTTCCTAACCCCAGAATCTAGAATAACTATTGCCCACTCCCACCTTATATCTCCCCTTCTCTATGCTTCTCCCATTTTCACTAACTTGTCAAAAAAGAACCTATTGAAATTAGAAAACTCCTACAACAACATAGCCAGATTTGCTACAGGAAACCCTTTCAGAACCCACCATTGTACTAATCTAAAGCAACTTGGCTGGCTTGAACTTCAACAGCAACTTAAAATTAATCAACTCGCCATAGCCCATCAAATTCTCAATCAACCTGACAAAACACCTGTACTATCTACCCTTATCCACCCCTACCACAACCTAAAATCCCTAAGGTCCGCACACAAACTTCTTGTAAATATTGACAAAGCAAACAACAAGGCTGGTGATTCCCTTTTTTCCAACACTGTGGGAAAACACTGGAACCTACTACCCTTTGAACTTTCTACTATTCCCTCAAAAGCTCTGTTTAAAAAGAGACTTAAGCTCCACCTCAAATCACAATGGATGTGCCCCTGCACTAATCCTGACTAACTCTAGCTCTTGCCACCGAGCTAAAAACCCATATCTTATAACCCAAAATCTACCTCTTATTTACATCCGCTGATCTATTTCTCCTTTCCTACTTTTTCAAAAAAAAAAATACATTATGCTAATAATCGTTCTGAATGTCATTTGTAGCAGTATCTTTGTCATAAATTCTTTTTCTCTTTTTGTTGTAACTACTGTATTTTTTACAATCTATAACCTTGACAACAGTAATAATGCTTTTTGTTTTATGTTTCTACTTTCATGTTATTTTCATGTTATTTCCTGATTGTTAAATTAATCTCAAACTTTGGAGCTTATCTCCCCGGGCCTCTACTGAAAATGGACATATATCCAGCTAGACTAGCCCGGTCAACAAATGTAAAATAAATAAATAAATAAATTGCATGCATTTTACTGAGCAGTTAGTGCTTAATGTTTAGCTTAGCTGCTGAAATTTCTTTCCAGTGAACTAATTGTCTTGTTTAATTGATTGATTGTTTCAGTTTAGCTATAGGCTACTTTTTAATTGTTTTAGTGTTTTAGCTATTTAATCAAAGAACAATGGATTCTTGAATATATGTTTGATGAAGCGGATTTTTATTGCCGTGAAAGCGCTTACGTTTCCTTTGGCCTAATAAATACTTGGATTTTTACATAAATTTTACCCTGTTGCCTTCCTGATTTTCATCTTGGTTTGGGTGTGTTCGTATCTATACTTGGATCTACTTGTGTCAAAGCTCTGGCGGTTGTTTTTTGGATATATATATATATATATATATATATATATTATGTATGTACTTGGAGATTTTCTCCCCGGGCCTCCATTGAAAAAGGGCTCACTGTGATGCAATGAACTCTCCCAGTTAACAAACTATAAATTAAAAAAAAAAAAGTGATGTTTATGGCATCATACAGTTTGGCTCTACAGAAAGATCTCTCACTTCTGGTCTGGGATCAGGGAGAAGCCATGTAGCATTTTTGGCCTAAAGCCAGTAGCTATCTGAGACCTAGAACTATATAGCTTTAGCTCATATTTGGAAGGCTCTAGTTTAATATATATTATATTTTTGTCTGCTAGGACAGCTATTGCATGACACTGGCTAGATGTGTCCCCTCCAGAAATAGAGGAATGCTGTCAGATTCTTAAGGAAATGTATCTAGAGCTGAATTGTATTTAACAAGGCAGAAGGGTTCAGAGTCTGCCTTTATTCATAAATCCATCCATCTATCCTCTACCCCTTTATCCCATTTTTGCACATGGGGTCGGGGTGTCACTTCAACAGTGACAATCATCTCGAACCAAGGTTTACACTGCCAGGTGACTAGCCCTGCCGTGGTAGTTCATACATACTATACACACACACACACACACACACACACACACACACACACACACACACACACACACACACTTCTAGGGCCAGTTTACAGTGTCCAATCTACCTGATGCATGTCTCTGGAGTGTGGGAGGAAACAAGAGCCACCGCAGGGAGGACACACAGACTCTACACAGAAGGCACCCCAGCTGAGAATAAATTATTTCCATTATTAGAAATTCTAAGTCTAGAGTTCCCTCTCTTTTAATATATTATTTTATTTAACAAGGCAAAGAATAAGTAAATCGTGCATCTTTAACTAGGGTGCTAAACTTTCCAAACAATAGATTAGTTAATCCAATAAAAATACCAGCACAAATGACTGTCAGTCTTACTGCAGACTGTATCAACTGAGCTTTCCTGGTAACTCAGTTTGATTAGATACTTTTTTGCTGGTTAGCATGGTTGTATCAAACTTGTATTACATGTTATACTCTTTTATTTATTAACCCTTTGTGGTTATTTGTATTTCTATGTGTATCTATTTTTCCCTATAATATAGATATAATTCATTATAATCCTTTCATTTCAGATGTTGCTGAATAATGCTGTCCTATTACTATAAATGTATCACATTGTATATCGCAGAATATGCTCAGTAAGAAATGTATCTTCTTTCTGATGTTCCATTCTACTAAAAATTGATAAAGTAAATAAACAAACAAAAAGCTTATTATGGTCACAAACTAAAACCACTGTCTCAAGGTGTATATATCAGAAATAAAAAAATACTATTTAATGCCTTCAGAGCAACAGCCAAATAAATGTGAAGGCCTACTTGAGCATAGATGGGCATTTGAAAGTAAATTCCCAGTATATAGATATAAGTGCAGAACGCTAACGGTCTCAATCCAGACAGCAAAGATGACACTTTCTGGGAAGTCCATGACTTAACCTTTTAATAGTAATAGTTTTTTTTATTAATGGTAATTCATGGACCTGTACATTAATAAGTTCTTTTAGGAAGTATTTTCTAATATTTGGTTGCTTGTAAACGTATATACTTTTTAAACAGCAATTTTAGATAGTATTTTATAGCAATATATTATTAAGCATTTACTGTTTTTTAGCATAAGTTCATGCTTTAGTAGTGAAATTTGAATTTAATTGTTTAATTGTATTTTAATTAAATAATTGTTCCAGGGGGGTATTTATGGGCTGGGTTGTTGTTTTACCGTTGTTCTGAGGAAGTCCCTAAGGATAGGGAAGAACGTGTTCAACTTCACGTGTTCTCAATAAACCTGTGTTTGCTACTTGGATTTCCTGGCTTTATTTGTTGTAAGAAGTCCATGATTTAGTAGCTCACAGTGAACATGATTCACATGTTCCCAACTTCACAGAGGTATTAATTTGCAGATTCATTTAGCAGTCTGCTAATGTCTTAGAAGCAGACTGCAGTGTGCAGTAAGAGAGCAAAAACAAAAAAAAATTCAGCTCAAATGCTTCATTTGATATTTTCTAAGCAGCATGGTGGCCTGGGATGTATATTTAGTCAATATGGAATTAAAATAAATTCAGAAGTGATGTTACTTTTCTATGCACCATGGAAATCCTAGTGACAATGCGGCAAAGACTCATAAAGGAATTAAGATTGATGGAGGGCATGAGTATTGTAGCCAAACAGACTACAGCATGGTGACTGTGGCCAAACATGACAAAAATGCATATGCATTGACCAACAAGACTTTAACAAAGTGATTTCTCACCTGAATCCAGATAAGAAGTCGGCTCTGTATAGCTAAGAGCTATTATTTCAGCAGTTAATGCCAGCCAGCATTTATGGCAGGTCAAACTGAATCCTAAGAGCACAAGACTTTGCACTCTGAAAACTCCATTGGGTAAGCATTGATTGCTCTGGATATCATTTGGAATAAAATCAGTTCCAGAACTATTTCAGTAGTTGATGGCACAGATTAGTAAAGACTTGCAAGGTAGATTAGCAAAGACATGCAAGGTAGCATAGATATTTACATTTGTTGACCGGGCTAGTCTAACTGGATACATGTCCAGTTTCAGTAGAGGCCCTGGGAGAAAAGCTCCAAGCATAGACAGAAAAACATAATTATATAATATTTATATAAAAAGGCTATTATCAAGTACAGATAACAACAGTATTGGAATATTTGTGAGAGAAAAAAACAAAATTATTCCCTTCTGAAAGAGTAATACATTTAAAAAAAAAAGTTATAACAATTTTTTTTTTTTTTTTTTAGGTAGGAAACATACTACAGTCAGTACAGGTAGGAAACATACTACAGCAAAAAGGACATTGTAAATTTGAGCAATATAGTATACAGGAGAGGTGAAGTAGAAGGGAGAGCAGGAATGAGTAAGTGGGAAATCAGTCAGGGTTCATGCAGGGGCAAAGCCAGTGAGTTTTAAAATGTTCTTTGAGATGTTTTTTTAAAAAGATGTGTGGAAGAGAGAGAAGACAGTTCACTTGGAAGCTGGTTCCAGGTTTACCCACTGTGTTAGTGAAAAGTGAGTCTCCAGCTTTGTTTTTAGATTTAATAGTGGAAACTAGAAGCTTATTGGCCGAGTGAAGAGTTGTAAGGTTTTTGTAAGGGGTAGTCAGATTTGTGAGAACTGGGGCATTATTTGGGTGGAAAAGTATCTTTTGGGTTATAGTAAGTTGATGACAGAGTAGTTGGTGCTGCAGTTCTAACCATCCCAATTGTTTGAGGTTGAGACAGTGGTGGGTTCTAAAAGGGTTGCCAGTAGCAAATCTGGCAATGTTATTATAGCTAGTGGCAAGTTTGTTTTTAGAAAGGTTGGTATAAATGGCAGAAGCATAGAACAAGGTAAAGATCAGATGAGTCTGGGCTATAGTGGTTCTGGCTGTTGGTGTAAGGAAGGGTTTGATTCTATACAGGGAACCTAGTTTTTTGTTGACAGATTTAATGGTAGTGTTGATGTGATCGTCATAGCTAAGGTTGTTGTCTATGGTTATGCCCAGGAGATGGGTTGTGGCATCAGGGGATATGGTGGTTCCATTGTTAGAGGTTATAGTGAAGAGAAATTGTGGTGATTTTAAAGTAGGAGTAAAGAGTAATAATTTTGTTTTTTTGGGGTTCAGGAGGAGGCAGTGTTGCAGTGTGGTTGGGGAGCTAGCTGAGCAGATTAAAGTAGAATCATCAGCATATTGTATGCAGGTGGCTTGAGGAATTTTAGTATTTAGGTCATTAATAAACATTGAAAAGAGAAGAGGGCCTAGCATAGAGCCTTGAGGTACTCCAAGGTTTACGGGGATGGCAGTTGAAAGCTTATTGTTTCCAAAGGACTGCTTAATGTCGGTTGTCTAAATAGGATTTAAACCAGAGTAATGCCTGTGTGTCCAGTGAATGGACTTTTAATGCCTACATAAGCAGATTATGGTTGACCATATCAAAGGCTTTTGATAGGTCGATAAACAAAGCGGAGGAAAGAGAGTTTGTTTATACAGTCAGAAAAGGATAGCAGGGCAGTTGAAGTACTATGGAATGGTTTGAAACCATGTTGGCAGTTGGCAAGTAAATTGTTGTGGAGAAGATGGTCAAGTAGTTGTTGGTGGATGCATTTTTCCATTATTTTAGCTATAGAGGAGAGTAGGGCGATTGGCCTAAATTTGGAAATATCAGTTGATGTCCCACCTCTGTGTAGAGAAATGATGTGAGAGACTTTCCATATAAGAGGGATTTTACTCTCTGAAATAGTTCTATTAATAAGGATAGAAATAGGGTAGGCAATGACTTCAGCTGCAATTTGCAGGTATTCTGCTGGTATACAGTCAGCAGAAGGGGTGCATGGCTTGAGTTTTTGAAGGAGGTTATGAACGAGGGATGTAGGTACTGGTTGTATGTGAAAAGAAGGAACTGAGTTTGTTGTGGTGTTTGGTGGGAGGGAGCTTGTGGGTGGTAGAGTATTAGCTAGAGTTTCTATGGCTTCTATAAAGTAGTTGTTAAAGGAATCGGCTATCAGTTTAGGGTTATCATGGGTGATTCCTGATGGGGAGGGAGACTTGGTGTGCCCTGGGTGAAGTAATTTGTTCATGGCTGACCAGAAATTTTGTGGTTTTTGTTTGTGGGTTTGTTGGAGGTGAAGGTAAAAGTTTTTTTTTGTCTAGCAGAATTTCTTTTTTGGTGGCATTTCTTAGTTGTTTAAAGTAAAGGTGGTCAGAAGGGCTTTTAGAGGCTCTCCACTCGGCCCAGATTTTATTTCTTAGGTGGATTTTTTGCCTAGTTTGTTTAGTGAGCCATGGGGCAGTTTTGGTCTTTATTCGGGATGAGCGATAGGGGGCATGGAAGTCTAGGATTTGAAGGAATCTAGTATTAAAGTAGGTGACTGCTTCATCAAGTTGAAGATGGAGCAGTGGTGACCAGTCACATGCCTTTAGTTCTGTTTGGAAGTTTTCAGGGTGAAATTTTGTTTTTGAATGGTAGGTTTTGAAAATAGTAGGATTGGGCCTATGAAGTTTTTGTTTAATTATATAGGTAAGAGCATGGTCACTGATGTCATCTGGAAGGGTTCCTGGTTTATAAGTAGTAGGGTGACTGTTTATGAGAATCCAGTCTAGTATGGTTTCCTTACCATTTTGTTTGTGGGTTTTAGTAGGGGTGGTTATCATTTGTGAGAAACCATAGAGATTTATGTGATTAATGGGATTGGGGGACCTACATGTAGCCCAGTCTATATTAAGTCACCTAACACAATGGTTTCCTGGGGTAGGTGGATAGATAAGCCACTAAGTATATTTTCTAGAGTACTGATATTGTTACCAGGGGGAAGATAGGAACAGATTATATAGATGGATTTATAGTTATTGATTTGCAGTTTGGCTACAAGCGTTTCTGCAATGGAGTTTTTGGGAAGTGGCACATTGAAGGTTGATACTTGGAGTTCTGATTTATAAAACATGGCTACTCCCCCACCTTTTTTGGTAATACGGTCTTTTCTCAGGATGTTATATCGTGGGGGGGTGGGTATTCTCATGGTCTTTGGTTGAAGGTTTAAGCCAAGTTTCAGTAATACAGAGGATATCAAATTTGTGTACATCTAGGAGTGCATGAAGATGGGATATTTTATTGTTAATGCTACGGATGTTAAGGTGAGCTATCAGAAGGGAATTAGATGGACTTATTTGGGTAGAGGTGGTGTGGGGCTCTTGGTTAAGTGGGACACTGGGAAGTCTTGTATCAGGACCAGGGTTTGGATGGATATCACCATCTAAGAGGGGATGTTGTTGAGGTTTATGTATTAGTTTTATGATTTTAAAGTAGATGTAAGGGGGGTTTCTTGTCATGGAAGTAAGTGATATGGGTAGATCTGTGGTACTTTGGAAGGGTATAGCTAGAAGTAGAGGCTATGTTAATGTGATTATGGGAATTTATATTTGAGAATGGTTGGGTTTGTTGGTAGTGGTGGTGCTGTTTAGGCAGAGAATAATGTTCAAAGAAGGTTAGTGTGAATGCTAGAGTTAGGGAAACTAGAATAGTAGGTAAGAGTAGGAGGTACGTGTAAATAGAGTTATGTTTAAGGGCCATTGGGTTGAATAGGTTACGGTGGTGTGAGGTGAAGGAAGGTATCTTGTATTGTGTAGAAGTAAAGGTGTCTAGTAACAGGTAAAAATAGGGGTAACAGAAGGTAAAAATAGGGGTAACAGAAGGAGGGAAAGATGTGTAAGAGGTAGTGGACTCAGAGAAGAAATTTTAATATGAGTTGTTATAGGGTTAGAAATATAAAAGGAAGTTAAGCTTAGTAGGTAAAACTAGAAAAATAGAGGTGACAGTAGGAGGGTGAGAGAGTTATAGGAGGGAGAGTGGACTGAAGGAAAAAAGTTGAATATTGGTTGTTATAAAGGTTACAGATGTGAAAGGAAGTTAAGTTTAGTTGGTAAATGCAGGAGATAAGGTTATTAATTACTGTTCAGGAATTATTGTAATAGGTAGTGGGGGTGTTAAGTGGAAGTAGGTTGTGATAGGTAGATTGAGGGGTAGGGGGTGTGGCTGTTCAGGTATAAAGTTAACAGCACTGGGGGTGGGTGAGAATTGGGGGTAGGGTAGGGGAGCAGAGTGAGCCCGCAGGGCGAATGGAGCGGGTTAGAGCAGGTAGATGAAGATTTTTCAGAAACAATTGGAGAGTAACAGGTTCCAGGTGGAGAGAAGGTGGCCAGAGGTAAGTAGAGTTTGGTACAGCAGGTTGGAGGTAAAAAAGGATAGTGGAGTGGGAGGAAAAATAGGAGAGGTATACTGGAGCTAGAGGGTGTAATGAGAAAGGGATAAGAGCAGCAGAACAATGCAGAAAGATTCTCAGCTAGGCAAGGGGAAAATCTGAGAAAAAATCCAGAGAAGAAAAAAGAAAACTAGGGAAAGTGGGGGAGTAATTATAGCCTAAAGCTAGCTTGGAGCACCACCTAGTGGGCAGAGAGTAGAATACAAGTTAACTGTGACAGAAGTAGCAGGTAGGGGTGAAACAGATAATGGGTCCAGGGGTATGGAAATATGGCAGTAAAAAACACAGATAGAGAGGAGTATGGCTGCTGGAATCCTGACTCAGAGGCTTAAATACTATCTATACCTGGTACAGGATAACTTGCACGGAAGCAGGTTACAACCTATACTAGGTAAAGTATAAATTAAACAGATACACTTAAGAAGTAAGACTTGGGTGTAGCATACTTTCTTAATCCGTTAGAACAGGGAAGGAGGTCAAACCACTGGGCAGCAGAAATCTTTGGCCAGGCGTTGGGATGGCTGGAATTGGATGAAAGGGGTCTTTACAGACTAGGCAGGCCCTTTAGAGCAGGATAGGAGGAATTACAATGATAAAAACATTAGAGTAAGTTAGGGGTTAAGGCAACATGACTAATAGTAGAACAATTAAAACAATCCTTAAAAGAACCAGTTCAAGCAGTAAATGCACAATATATAAGGAATATTATAATGATAGTTTACAGTTACAGCTTCTTGGTCGACAGCTAAAGCATTCAATAAGTAAACAGTACTCAGCAGGCATGTGAATGGCTGGAATTACATTCAGCAAGTTAAATGGTAGACTTAATACCTGGATATAAATATAAATATATATATATATATATATATACAACCTAGGCAAGCTATATTTAAACAAATCAGTCAACACAGCTACTAAAAATAAAATATGCAGAGTAATAGCCACTTGGAAATAGGTTATGTCTCCCACTGGTGTTACCCAAAAGAGGACTACATAGATAGGGCACTTAGACAAAGGATTTATGTGCTGAGCACTAGGAAAGGTAAGCAGGATAGTAAAGCAGGTCCAGTTTAAAGGGACAAGTAATCAATAGGGGTGCTAGGCAAACAGAGTAAGCAGGCATTAGCAGCAAAGTGTAGAACAATTACATAAATATGTAGAGTGATTGGCCCAGTCTGTGTTCAACATTGAGAGGGTTCTGTTAATCAGAAAAAGCCCTTACAAGTAGCCAACACTAGCTGCAGTAAAGCAAAAAGGCAAAGAAAAATTATATGGGCATGCAGTAGGAGTGTATACAACAGAGCAGTGTGCCCAGATACTGAAGTAGGCACTCTGAGAGGGGGGTTTGCTAGTTTTGTCGAATGCTTGTTTCAGGTAGCCATACACATGCAGGATAGTAAAGCTGCATCAGGTTGATATAAGGGTAGGACGCCTAAGCAAACGCAAGAATATATAGCTATATTAGGGCAGGATACTTGATACTTGAGAAGAAACGCTATTAATATTTCAAGCACCAACTGCAATTGAAAAGGAATGCACGCAAACCTTTTGTAATTACAGCTATTAAACAGTACTTTCTACGCATAAACAGTACCCTACACTAAAATATTGTTAAAAATAAGGTAAGCTAGCAAGGTTAACAGTATGCTATGATACAAGGCATGTTTGGAGGGGGGTAGAGATGACCACGTGGGAGGTGCCGCTAATCCAAGTAGCCGTTTAATGCACTAGTATCCCTCGCACTTGTAATTTTAATATATCACACAGTTATAATCAGTTAGCCCTGTAAAACACATCAAAGGCAGTAGGCTTCTAACACTCCCCATACAGCAGCGGCAAATAATCATTCGACATGTACAAGCATGTGAGCAGCTGTGTTAGCAATATGTTGCACAACAGGAAAGTACATTCTTGGTAAAAATGAGTGAATGTCACAAGCATTAATTGCAAGAATTAGGTTAGGCACCCAAGACAAACATTAGCATTAATAAGAATATTTGTGTGCGTGGATTCCATCACATTGGTTGAGTGTGTGTCTGGTTGACAGTTGTTTAGTCGACTGTTTATGACTGATCGACTAAGCAGCTGGTCAGCAGGTGTTTTGAGACTGAACAATTCCTGGGGCTGGATAATATGCCCTTACCCCTGGTTTCAGTGATCTTGGATTTGTATATTTAATTATCAGGGGTGGGGGTGCCTCCTTCAAAAAATAGTATTTTACTTGTTTGGATTTTTTGCATTCGCCAATGCTGTTTCTTTGTGCTGGCATAGTTGCTTGTTGACGTATGTGGTTTCAGCTTAGACAGTGGATGTGTTTGATGTATACAGATACACCTATATCTATATCTATCTATCTATATATATATATATATATATATATATATATATATATATATATATGTATATGAATTAAGTATAATTACAATATAATATAGCTATGCAAGTATGCTTATGCTTTACTGACAAGCTCAGGAACTGGAGTTTTACATGGCATGGCTAAAGGTATTGGGTTTTTATTTACAGGCCTGCACCAGCAAAGACTTAACAAGTAAAATGTCATGAGCATTCAGAAGCCATGCAGCTGAAACACTTGTATGTTGTTAAGGGAACATTTGCACGTATTCCATGGGCCTTCACTACAGGAGGTTTAAAGTATTACACAGTGAAAGCTTTAGCTTTTTTTTTTTTTTTTCACTATAATTTAAATAAATAAGAAGCTGCGGTGGTAAGCAGTAGCATTACTGCCTCACAGCAAGAGGTTTTCCTGTTCGATTCACGGCTGGAGTGCCTTCTGTGTGGAGTCTGCATGTCCTCCCAGCGGTCGAGTGGCCTCCGAAAGACATGCCTGAATGGGCATGCCTTCACTGAAGGTTGGGCGTTGGGCTGGCAACTTGGCACCATAAAAAATCTATTGCCAATCATTAACGGACCGGAGTTCCGCTGTGGCGACCCCTAACCAGGGAAAGCCGAAAAGACTAACAACAACATAATTTAAATAAATAAATATTATGTATATTTCAGAAAGGTGAGAATCCCCTGACAGCTACGATTTGATAAACTAAAACTTAAGTACAAATGCCAGATCAGTGTGACCAGTAGTAAGTATATGGAGCAAGTATTAACAAGCATAGACACTCAACTAGAACAAGAAAAAAATAAGGGGACTAGTCCAGATGGACCGACACTCAAATAAGTTTGTGTTGAGTTATTTGTGTATGGTACTGACAAATTAATCTCAAATTTGTTTGAAATGTAGTTCCACTGTGGCTGCTACTAGAAGAGGACATTCTGTTGCACTGGAAACAACCACAAGAAATATGTTTTGCACTTGTGAAGAAACAGGTGATTGATTGATTGGTTTTGTAATTTGACACCAGTCAGTGTGGCAGTGGGGCAGTACTGCAGAAGAAGCAACCAGAGGTATATGATTCTGGAACAATGACTGATGCATGGATCTGTTGTGCAGAAATACAGAAGAAACTATTAACCATAGTGTATAGATGTGTGAAATGTGTTCAGGCTGCTAGGTGATGAAGTAATTCCATTTAGTATATTTGGTTGGGGATGCATGGCTAAAGTGAAATTCAGTGGCAGAGATGTATGCCTGTTGCAGATTCACTGCAGGATTAGAGAAGCATGCAGTACAATGCCCAGGACTTCAATAACCAAGTGTATGGTGGCAGGGAAAGTAATGTGCAATACTGTTGGTATACAATACATGTAACTACAACATGTACAAGTGTGCTACAGCAAGAAGGATGTACTGCATGCTGTTTTTAAGTAATATTCCCTTGACATTGTGAAAAGGGCAACAGTCCACAGATACCATTAAAAAAGGCATTGCATACTGCACACTGCCTTTCCACTGCCATGCCCACTGGGCATCTTGCTGCTGATGTCTGCCATACTACTTTCTGATTTTAGGTTCATTGGTAGCCATGGACATTATTTCCTCTTTATATTACCCCTCCTTAAAGTATATTTATTTAATGATTATATCCCATGGGGTCATTTGCCCTCTTGCAAAAATGAATGAGAAAGTGGCATATGATCTAATCTTGGAATACATTAACAGACATGATATACCTACTGTCAGACAACATAACTACAGACCCAGACACAGTACTATCACTGCCTTATACAATCTAACAGACCAAATTTATCATAATATGGAAAAAGTTACAAAAATCTCACCATGTCAATGGATAGGGGGAGGTTGGCATAATGGTTAAGGTGTTTACCTTACAGACACAAGGTGCATGGTTTGATTCTCACTTGGGGTAATTGACTAGGCTTAAAAATGGCCCACAAGGGCAGTTAGCCTAGTACTAAACTATGAAACCAACTCCTAGTACAAAATGTAATCAAGAGGCAAAACCAAGGAGGTGGTAGACATGGCAGTTAAAAAATAACTTGAGTTTAATGAAGTATGAGTGCTTTCACATTACCTCCACAACGCTTTTCAAATACAATAAAATAACATCTCAAAATACATGTATTTAAGTCTCCATAAACCAACAAAAATACTAGTAGTCAAATGAAGTATAAAACAATCAGCTGACTCCTCAGTTATACTAATCACCTGACCTAAACTCCAGCTTGCAAAATCCCTGACCTAAACTCCAGCTTGCAAAATCCCAAATAGCACATTCATCATAAAATATATATATATATATATATATATATATATATATATAAAACATTCAGCCTAGCTTTTCAGTTTTGCATTATAGGCTGAATGTTTTATATT
This sequence comes from Protopterus annectens, assembly GCF_019279795.1. Lineage (NCBI taxonomy): Eukaryota > Metazoa > Chordata > Ceratodontiformes > Protopteridae > Protopterus > Protopterus annectens. The sequence continues at coordinate 385,660,336 of NC_056749.1, forward strand.
TGTTTTTTAAATTTTTATCTCTTACAACTACTGAGATTTTAACCACTAAGTTTTCATCAGCATGAGTTTAATGTAGGTAATCCATGTAATTTTTTTTTTTGCTTGTGGAGTAGTTTTGTATGTTATGACCAATTTTCAGATAAGAGTAATAATAAAAAGAAAGATGTAAAATACAGCCATTTATATAGCAGAAAACAAGTGTCCGCAATATCAGATCTGCTCTCATTTAAATATAGCTCTTGACAGGAAACCCCCATCTCTAAAGTATTGCTTTCACACTCCAGGAAGTGAAATCAATTATGGAAAGCAGGATCAAGTTGCCATATTGCTATGCTGCATCCAGTGTAAAAATGGTACCCCTGACTCCAAGTCAGTTAATATGCATTTTTCAAATCTTTTACTGAAAATGCTTGTCAGGCTAACAGGCCTTTAACAACAATGACTGTGAACTGGGCCCCATTTAAATAGTGGCTTCATAGTGCGGCCATTCTTCTGGAAGCATATTTTGTCACTTTTCAAGCTGTTAAAAGACACTATTAATTGGATCAGTAATGACTGTTTAGTCCTGTTAAAAAGGGATCTGGAAAGCCATCACAGCCCATATTATATCAAGGTCATATTTCTGAGACATACAGAGAAAAAGCTCCTCGCTTAATATTAGTTCTGAATACACATCTAGCTATTGAACCGAAACTTTAAATGGCTCCAGAATCATTTAAACAATCTGCAAACTTTCATTTATGGCAATATTCTTGTAAATGATGGCTTTACTATATGAAGTCCTTTTCTTAGAATATGTTTCTTCTCCCAACCTTTTAAAGTAAAACTGATACCAGTTTGACTTTGTTAAAGTAATGTTTCTTTCCGTTCCATTTTCATCTGTTTAAATAGATCTGTCCGTATGAAATGGAAAACATGCAACTGTGGACTGATTTTTGTTTCTTTTTCAGCATTGTAACTCCGAATTATTATTTTTTTCTTTTTCAACAATCTTCCACATATACCAGTCCACCGAGGTACTTTACATTTCTTTATAAAGCCAGTGTATATCTAACAGAGACTAGAATCAAGAGCAGCAGTAGAGATCTGGGCAAAATGTAAATGTGGTATTTGAAAATCATCACAACTACAAATAATATAGTCCCAATATTGTTTGTCCAGGTAACTGCAAATGAAGAAGTGTTCCTATAAAAGCATTTCAGAACAGAATGTTATGTTTTAAAAAGCAATGACTGTGTAATGTTACATCAAACAGCTGCTGTCCGAGTTCCCCAGTGTTTCTCCTATTAAAGATCAAATGTAATGCTCTCATTATTGTAGACTACTATGTCTAAACCTTTATTGCCACTAGTGCATACTCTGATGAGTTGAATTACATTTATAAAGCTTATTGTATGTTGAGCAACTTGTAATATCCCATCTGATGCTGAATAACGAAAGTCTTCACAAAGCATTATATATGTAATACATTTATCATAATCCTCTTCAGAAGCAACAATAAATGATTTTCACAAGTCCGATATGATATAACTGATAACAAGATCTGCTTTACCTTCCCATACAATGACAATGTAGGTAGCAGCAGCTGATATATCTGAATATAAATACTTCCCAAGCTGAATTAATAAAATGTTTGGTTTGGCAGGTGTGAACACCTTGTGTAGGTCAGCCAGCACTTCACGTGCTGAATGGTATTATTGAATACATGCTTGCTATCTCAGGATTCAGTGACCACTAGACATGATAGCTTTACATGGAGCCTTAAACTTCTAATTATATTCATTTGTTCTTTATTTTCCTCAAGACTTTTAGCATATTTTATAGAATGAGGACTGGTAAGTAGAACTTAAAATGCTTATGGAAAGGCAGATAAAGCATGATGGTAAAGTACGGGTCTTTATTCACACATTTTAATATCTGTTTTACCCATTATAATGTGGTGCAGAGAAGAAAATTTATTCTGGCAAGTGACCAGTATAAGGCAATCCTATTGTGGATGCCAGGCCATTTATGAAAATATGTAATTGTTTTAAAGTAAATTATTCTGCAAAAGATATGTTGCATCATTGAATCGTTCTTGTAAGAAACCTGTGAAGCTTTTACCTATAATAGGGGCATGACTACAATGGAAATGCAGATAAATAAAAATATGTTGCATGCATTTTGTGCAGCTGAACTCAACCTGATTTAATACATTAAATTCCTGTACAAGTTCTACAGATAGTTATTTCCAAAATAAATAATATTCTTCTATTGAAATACTGCTACTCTTCCACAAAGCAGAAGATGACATGAATTATTTACAACAAAATTTTATGGCATCACAGCAACTGTTTGCCACCAGTCCGACAATTACAAAACAAATGTGATGTTATGAAGAGTAACTGTTTCCATTTAAATTGCTGATGAGGGATCACAGTGATTTACATTTCTCACCAAACATAAATGGTCACCATCATCCAGTGGTTACATGCTGTAGGTCCACTCTACCTTTAATCGTTTATTTCCAGTGGCTGCCACTTTGCATACAATAGTAATGCCACAGCCTATTAGAAGTAAGTCAGTTACCTTATGAGCCCTTGAAATGGATTTCTCAGCTCCCTTTTCTTTACCTAAACTCTGCTGGCTTCTTACAATTTCTTATGCATATTCATTAAGAGTTTGGAAACAGAACTGTCCCTATTTTCTGGCCTGATGTACGGCTTCACACAATGTACTTATTTTGAGAGGTATGTCCCTATTTTCAATTTTGATTTAGCCCCTCACATAATTTTCTGTATCCCCCCTCAGAACAAGTGATTTTTGAAGCTTCTAGTACACAGAAAACCACAGTATATGCCAAGCATGCTAGTGGTGCCGATAATTTAAAGAGGACGTATATCTTACATTTCCAAAGCAATGCAGTTCATTAAGGTCTACAGATTTTACACTGTCTTTGATAATGTGCTTATATTTTTTTATCATTTCTGTCACTCTTTTTTTAAACATGTTTCTGAGTAGTATCCCAGATTTATACTGGAAGTGGGAAAAGTCATGTGCTATTATTCATTCAGATTTTATACTAATTAGATTTCAAGACATTCGTCTGGATGCATCTACTTTTTGAGGGCCCTTTAACCTAATTTTAGTGTCTGTACATTGATAGCTATGTCTGGGAATGTTTACAAACATACAGTGTCACACTGTGCAAAGCACAGGCACAGGATTTATTTATTTATTTGTATTTGGTTACTGGATCCCAGGGAAAAAAGCTCCCCACTAGCAAAATTAAAATTGCTAACATGTACAAATGCCCATGCAAAATTGCTTGCAACAATTGTATAACAACACAATTAGTCCATGTAGCAACTAAGTGGTAATTAGGATTGAATGAAACAATATGTTACTTTGTTATGTAAAATATGAGCCTTGCTAAGGGAGGTGGCTAGGAAAGACAGTGGAAGTAAAGTACCAATTGAGGTATGAGTTTTGCAATACTGAAAAACGCCACACCTGGTATTAAGACCACAAAAGTTAGTAATCTTAATACCAGGTATGGTGTTTCTCAGTTTTTGTTTTTTGGTACCTGGTACATAGTTCTAACATATTTTTTGCAGTTTTGTAATGTTTTTAAATGCATTTAGCCCGTAATAATAAGAGGTAAGGATGTACAATATATCTTATAGCAGAAAAAAATGACAGCAACAATTAGTCTAGTATTGAACATCTCTGACCAGCGTAGCTGAAATTATGTAACTACGCATTCAATTTTCAGCATTGTTTTACCATAGTCTGTTTTTTTTTTTTTTGTTGTTCATTGTTTTCTTTATAAACTTTGATTTTAGAGTACAGAAGACATTGTGGATGAATTAAGGCAGTTTATCACAAATCAGTTACGTGGAGGGAATGCAGCACAAAGTTCAGGTTCTCTAATAGACCTTAGAGCCTAGCATGCCTCATCCATTTTGTCTTTATCACCTGTGACAAGAAAGTGCATTTTGTTACTGATATCTAGGTGGCCCCATGTACTTTATCTTAGAAGGTCTAGTGCTTTGTTATGTTAGTGTGCACTGCATTTTTTATAAACCATGTGTCCACTTATCTTATTAGCCAAGACAAAATAAAGTGAAGAAATTGGATTGTCTAAAACATTGCTGAAATAACATCTTGTATTATTGGTTTACATCCATCTTAAAGATAGTAAATGTGTAGGGAACTCAGCATTTCACTGTGTAGCCTAAACCTGCAGAAGGGACATTCAGAGCATATAACAGATACGTTTTTATTCTTTTTGTATGCAAGTTTTAAGCTTTGAAAAAGGATGAAGTAAAGATCAGTTAACAAGTTGACAAAAAATACAGTTGTTAAACCTTATATGAATATAAGCATTTAGAACGTCTCTACAGTTAATGCAGACAATAAACATTACAAAGACTACATTCTAGTATTATAATTACAGCATATCTCTATAATGAGTTAGTATCGCATTACAGACAACCAGCTATACACATATATCCATACCTATATATTACAAAGTTGTTACCCTAGAGAAGCCAATATAGTAATGCAAATCTAAGAACAGTGTGTCATTGTTCCCCAGTAAAATGTGTTGTACATAATAAAAAAATAAACGGAACATTCATAAAAATTACTACAGCAGTCCTAAAATGCTATAAAGCTGTAAGTGTGTAACTCACATTTCTCAATAGATAAAATAGTACAAACTCGGCTGAAAAATGTATTTAGCAAAGTATTATAGTGCAGCCCTTTAAAAAAAAATTAATGTTTCTGCAATGCAGATTTGTATCTAAACAACACTGTTCACTTTCAGTGTCTCATACTAAATACGTGGTTTGATATTTCATGTACATATTCCTATTTTTTCAGTAATCAAGCCACTGCAGATGCACAAGCCAGTGCATTTATTTGTGCCAGTCCCAAGTCCGAATAAATGGGGTGCGTTATGTCAGGAAGGGTATCCCGTGTAAAACTTTTGCCAAATGACATATGCGGACAACAGTACAGATTTCCATACCGGATAAGTCATGGCCCAGGTTACCAGGTTAATAAACTACTGTCACCAGTACTGTTAGCCAACAGGGTGTTGCTGGAAATTGAGCTACTGTTGGCCAAAAGAAAAGAAGAGGGGGAAAGGCATGGTTGAAGGCAGGAAGAGAGGAGGTAGGTTAGGAGTGCGGTAGTGAGGGTAGGAACTTTAAATATTGGCAGTATGACTGGTATAGGGAGAGAGCTAGCTGATATGATGGAGAGAAGGAAGGCTGACATATTGTGCATGCAAGAGACCAGATGGAAGGGGTGTAAGGCCAGGTGTATCAGAGGCAGGTTCAAATTGTTCTATCATGGTGTGGATCAAAGGAGAAATGGAGTAGGGGTTATCCTGCAGGTATGAAAAGTATGCCAAGAGTGTTTTGGAGGTGAAAAGAGTGTCAGAGTGATGTTTATGAAGCTGGAAATTGTTGGTGTGATGATTAATGTTGTTAGTGTATATGCTCCGCAATTTGGGAGTGTGATGGATGAGAAAAAAAAATTTGGAGTGAGTTGGATGAAGGGTTGGTGAGTGGACCCAAGAGTGAGAGTGGTGATTGGAGCAGATTTCAGTGGGCATGTTGGTGAAGGGAACAGAGGGGATGAGGAAATGGTGGGTAGGTATGGTGCTAAGGAGAGGAATGCAGAAGGTCATATGGTAGTGGATTTTGTGAAAAGGATGGACATGGCTGTGGTGATGCGTAATTTAAGAAGAGGGAGGATCATAGGGTGATGTACAAGAGTGGAGAAAGATGCACACAGATGGATTATATCCTATGTAGCAGGGCCAGTCTGAAGAAGATTGGAGACTGTAAAGTGGTGGCTGGGGAAAGTGTAGTTAGGCAGCATAAGATGGTGGCCTGTTGGATGGCATTGGTGATCAAGAGGAGGAGGAGGAGGAGTGTGAGGGCAGCACCAACAATCAAATAGTGGAAGGTGAAAAGGGTGATTGTGAGGTGGAGAAGGTTGGATGATGTAGGGACAGTGAATCAGAAAGTATTTTTTATTTCTGTTTCCTTTCATTGATGTACAACAATCACGTGATATGTGCTTCACTGGTACCTACAGTATGACTGCTTCTGCGACTCAGCATGTAAGGGAGGTACTGGTAGAAGTTTGTGTTTAAGAAACAATCAGAATTGACAAAGGACTGCTCTGAAACTTGTCCTGGATTCCTGGCTTCATGGTTCATTTGGTATATTAATCAACAGTTTGGCTAGCTACTTTTTGTCTTTTGTTCCAGGTACTGGTAGAATGTCAGGGAAAAGGGTAATGTATTCAAATTCATTCATTTATGTAGGTGTTCTTTTTCATGGATTCAAATTCACTCAGGGATGTTGGTGTTATGTTGTTTTTTCATGACATTTGCATTATAATAGAGGATCAGTGATCAAACTCTGATGATGCCATAACTGGTTTCGGTCAATACGTCTCGCCTTGTGCATACTTTTCTCCACCCCACCTACCCTGTGATCTTTTCAGAATGCTTTAACTTCATGTACTTCAGTTTGCTATCCATGTGTATATGGCCTACCCCTTCTCCATTGTCTCCTGCACCTCTAGATTGGTCACACCTCCCTTCCCAGTCATGTCTGTTACATGTGCCTCTGTGGCCCTTCTACTTGCCTCTGTCCTTCCATCTTAGGTATACATCTCCACTTCCTTCCACAAACTCTTTTTTAACATATATGTATCCTTGAGTTACAAAAAATAGACCCGCACACAAACACTGTCCAAGTGTACAAAGTGGTTTCCTGCTGACTACCCTAGAGATTGATTATTGCTCAATATTAACTACAGCGGATAGTATATTAATGTGACCACAAGTTGGTCCAACATGATCTTTCCACTGTCCCTACTGCAATCATACACAGAAGCAACTCATTGCACATACTTGCATGGCTGCATGCATTGTTAGAGAACCTTGGGGCTCATTGTGCACACATAGTTAACAGTGTTGACATGACCTCAATTGTGGATGCAATGCTTCTGAATCCCCAGGAAGGACCTTATTAAACATGAAACAAGCTTCCCCTAATTTCAATTAGTCTGTGGATGAAATATGAGCATTAAATACTTTGACAGACATCTTTTGGTAGCATATTATTTTATTCCTATTGAATATGCTGCTGTTATAGTTGTGCTTTTTTTTTTTTTTTTTTTTTTTTTTTTTTTTACAAGTTGGGCTTCTGCTTCTGGTTGGGCCAAGATGGTGGCAGCCATCTACTAGCAGATACAATAATTGACTGTTCCTCTGATTATTTCTGCTGCTTGCTGAAAAATCATCATTATTTAGACAACTTTTGTTATCACACAGATGAGTGAAACAAATCTGTCTAGAGAACATGTATTTTACATAGTGCTGAAATCAATGTGAGCAAAGACCACAAAACAATTATACACTAGAGGTCTGTTAAAGAACAGAATTGAAGCTAAAATAGTATCACACACTGAAATTTACTGGCAAAATTGATTTTTAGTGTTTGGGGGTGGAAAACATTAATTCTAAAAATGACTATATGAAATCCATGATGGTTATATGAGACAGTACAAATCTGTGCTGAGCTTAAGTACATGTAGATGCAGTAGAAATTATAAGAATGTCAAATATTTAACTTGGTGTTAGAACCTGTCCCTCTTTTCATGGTACAAAAAGTGTCAAAAAGTCCTGAGAGTTTCATAGGTTCATAGATGTGTACTAGGTTAATGGCCCTGGAGCCTTTACAAGCCTAGTCCATAGAAGTGCCCTAGCATTGTGCCACCCGATGTTAGTTCCCAGTGCCTCTATCAAGTAGAGCCACTGGAGTGATCACCAGGGTGAACTTTCTATTACCCATCTACTCATCAAGATTTCTCTTGAAGAGGGACAGCAAGGTGCTCTGTATGACTTGTATGGGAAGTCTATTCCAGAGCATGGGCATTCTCTGGGTGAGAAACCTCTCCCTCCAGCCTGTTCTGTTGATTGTGGTAATGAGGTTGAGGTCTCTGGAGCATGTGGTGCAGAGGGATTGGGATTTATTTAGATGTAGCATTTCTAACAGAGCTGGGTCCGACATGGCTTTGTAAGTCAAGCAAAGATCGCCTCTAAGTAGGCGATATGAGACAGAGAATCGCTGGAGTCTTTTGAGCCTGTCCGTGTAGGACATATGTTTAATGCCTAGGATCCTCTTCATGAGGTACTTCTGTGGCCTCTCCAGCTGTTGCAGATAGGTACATGCCAAATTGGGCATTATACTCAATGATTGGTCTAATGAGGGAAGAGTAGAGAGAGATGATGAGCTCTTTCTTCCTGGATGCAAAAAACTTGGTAATGAGATGTGCTACATAGAAGGACTTTCTGACCACAGTGTGATGTGTTGGTTGAAGGAGAGGTTGCTGTCAACCTACATCCCCAGATCTATTATAACGCCTTCAGTGTTCAGTGGGCTCCCGTTGATGTGGTAATTAGTGGGAACTGAGTTTTTACCAAAGGGGATGATGACACATTTTTTGGCATTAAGTTTAAGGCCATGATTTCGACAACCAGTCATTGATCTCAGTGGGGCCTTTCTGTAGGATGTCTGCATCACTTGGGGAGTTAATAATGGCTCCCAGCTTGCAGTCATCTGCGTACTTGGTCACCCAGAGTCCCGGCCTGGACTTCTGAGAAGTAGATGCCGAACAGGAGAGGACCCAGGACCGATCCCTGTGGGACTCCACTTGTGACTGGTTGAGAGTCTGATTTAGAATCTACTACTTTCACACTGTGTGTTCTATCTGTGAGCCAATTTGCAACTCACCTAGTGATATAGGGGCTGATGCCGAGTTTGGTGACTTTATCAAGAATTCCCGAGTGAGGAATGGAATCAAAGGCCTTGGCCAGATCGAGGTAGGCAGTATGCACTGCCTTACCTTCATCCACAGCCCTGGTGATTGACTCAAAGAAGTCAACCAGGTTGAGCAGGCAAGATCTCCCTTTCACAAAGCCAAATTGCGTTGGGTCTAGACTTTGGAGATTTCCTATATCTTTGTTAATCAGGTACATGATGATGCGCTCCATAGCTTTACATATCAGATTCGTCAATAAATATTTCCTAAGTGTCTTATGAAAGCTGCATAAAACAATTTTGGACTTAAAACACCCTTAATTATTATATAAAACCAATGAAAGAAATCAAAGTAATACTATGGTAATGGTCCCAAAAGAAATGGTCGCCAACCACAACACCTCCATGATCTCATTGCGGCAAGCAGATGCAAAATTTTCAAGATGGTTGACCTGCAATCCTTCCGTACTAGCAAAAGCTGAAGAGGGTGGAAGAGAAATTGCAGGCAGCCTGAAGTAGTCAAGTATGAAGGGACACATGATAGGTAGAAACAACTACAGAAACCTACCGTTGAAGTATGGTCCAGGAGCAAAGCACAAACTGTATGGGGAACACATGAGCACTAACTAATAGATGCCATGATGCATGTCAGGACTGTAGCAAGCCTAGCAGGACAGTATGTGGACTGATAGGCTGAAGCCTGCTGCTAACCATGCTGGGCATAGAAACACCTGTGTTGCAAAAATGTGAACCATGCAGATCACACAAGGACAAATTGGGAAAGGAGTATACACTATCAGACAGCAGCAGCACACAGGGCAGTCCACCCATGAGACGCATAATGGAAGGGCAGAAAAGAGCAGAGGTGTGTGTCCAGGGAGGGAAGGTGGGGTAGAGAAGAAAAGCATGTAAAGTGTCCCACACATAAGCACAAAACATTGGCTCCTCTGAAAAGGCAACACTGCTGGATGATGCAAAATAAAAAGCACAGGTGGACAGGAGGCATGACAGATATGGTAGAGTACAGGGCAAGGACAGAGCAGCACAACACATACATAAAACAGCTGTATAGTAGGCCTGTGAGATGACTGAGGGAAGTTGCCTATGGAGGTACATACATATGCATACAAACTCAAGCACACCACGCATGCATGCACGCACCCATATGCGCACAGACACACACACACACACACACACACACACACACACACACACACACACACACACACACACAAAACCACACACACACGATGAATGAGGTATGAAATCTGATACACAAGGAGCAATCCCTGCCATATGCAGGGCAGAAATCGCTGGAAAGTGTATGTCGCACTACATCTGGGTTGAAACACAGCTGTATGAGAGAATGCAAACACAGAAGGTGGGTTGTGGTCAATCCCTGCCATATGTAGGACAGAAATGGCCAAAAAGTGTATGTCGCACTACATCTGGGTTGAAACACAGCTGTATGAGAGAATGCAAACACACAAGGTGGGTTGTGGACATTGGGTGGTGAGCAGACCAGGGTGGACACATGATAGTACTTGCAATGGCTTACCCAGGTTTCCACACATATAATGACAACAGCAAACATGTGACTATGTCCTATGAAAATATTTGTGGACTCTCCCAGATACATACAGATGCACAGGTAGGCTGTGATTCATATCACTGCACAGACACATGAAGGTAGACCTCACCTGTACCGTGCTGAAGACAGTACTGCAAAGAAGGGAAGGGTGAGTCACCTGAACACACCCTGTATAGGTGGGTGGTTCATAGGAGTGTTATCCTAACAATGACCCATAGGAAATTGCAACCTTCTACAATAGTTCACCATATAGTGCAATGTAGGAGACCTGTGATATCATGGAGCCTCAGCAGCAGCAGAAGCAACAAAAACAACAACAGAAGCTGCAGCAGCATCTAGGGTGTATGAAGCAAAACCAGGACAGCTATGTTCCAGAACATATAGGTGTAACCTACCTTACGGTACCATCCCTGAAGGGGAAACCAAAGTTAATCACAGAATGATATACCTCTTTAGCTATTTAAATTTATTGGTCATCCAGCTTTTGATGTCCAGTCAATATTCCAAACTGCCACCAATATGTGATGTCTAGTTAATATCCCACCAAACTGCCACTAATATGTGATGTTCCCTACTATTCTGAGTTCCGTAATTAAGGAACTTCAGTCTTCACTACTGATTCCAATGTGAGACCATCACTTAAGCAGGAGTAATATTTCACTATTTCCCCTAAGAGCACAACAGAAACACACAATATAACCTGGAACTGGACTGTATACTTATGTCCACCCTTAATGTAACTCCTTATTATACACTCCAGAGCAATCAGTCCCAGGTTAGACCTCTGATACACTCACACTTAAATAAATTGAATCTCACACATCCAAACATTTCTGTGAAAGCCTGACACAGATTTCCAGCTGTGTCCCTTTCCCCAAATCATACTGTAAAATGCTGCCACCAACCAAAGCATCTACATGCCCTTTCAAAGGGGTGTCCGATTATTAAAATTAGGTATTAAAATCAGCCACAATGTAAGATAATAAAATATTTAATAATGAGCAAAATTATTAAAACAAATATAAAACAGTAATTTCAATAAACAGACTTCAATTACCAGAAGATTGAAATTAATACTGAAGGATAAAAATCCAAAATTTAGAAAAACAATTCTGACTGTTCTAGCTATAGTCTCCTATCTAACTAAAGAACACTGTCCCTGATCTAAATTAAATATTACAATAATGCAAAGACAGGCTTACAGTTCTTGGTGAGTCCTTTGGGTATCCACTGCTCAGTACAGCTACGTACAGTAAACTGAACAACAACTATAACTGACTTCAACTGTCTTCAGCAGGCTCTTTTATAAACTAGGTTAATTGTCTCAGCTGTTGCAGTTCTTATTTTCATTTCACTCTTTGAAAATCAACAAACACCTGTTCCTTTAAAGTACCTTCCTTTGTTTCAGTCTCTGGCAGTAAACACGGAGCAACTGAAAACATTCCATCGACATCATCTGTAGAACAACTGACTCTTAAGACAGCCTGCATTTAGAATCTCCTGCACAAACATGCGCAGTTATAAATGTTAAAAAAAACACTGTGCAACTCTTTAAAACATCCTGTACAAACAGAGTATTCATCAACATACAAGAACTTATTTACAATATCATAGCTAGTCATGCTGGCACATAATACACAGGTTAATCTGAAATTATGTACAAAACTTCAGCCAGACACACTAGCACAGATGACAGTGTCTAATTTCTTTACACAGGTGTATTCCATAAGTGCCCACCCCCTTCTGATCTATCTTGTTCTTTTAAAATTAGTGGCTCTCCATTTAGATAGCTAAAGTTTAAGTTATGCCCTCTTCCATATCTGACTGCTTACTGCACACTGCAACTCTTAGGATTTTAACCAAATTTTCCATCTTGCACTTAAAATCTGCAGTATCTACTCTAAGACCACCGATTATTGGAGAGACCACATTCTGCTTCCCAGTATTCAACTTGGGATAAGTGCTTCTATTTTGCTCCTGATGAGAGAAGGAGTATATGGACATTATATCCTGGAGAGTGCTAGTCACCAGAATGCCTAATAACTGCTTCATAGATGCCAGCTTGGAATCTGAGCTTATATTTTGCTCCTGGTGAGAGGAGGAGAAAAGTACATTGATTCTTGACTTTCGGATTGGGCAGTGAATGTCTGTGTTGGACCTTCATTACTGGTCTAGTTGCTATTTAAGGCACCTGCCAGAAAAAAGGCTACAACAAGTCTACACACCATTGCATCATCTGGGAGAAGACTGTTGATCACCAATGAGCATGTGGCCTGTTTCTCATCATGGGATTGGTGATACTGTTTTGCTTCTGATGAGAGAAGAAGCAAAGGAGCACTGTATCCCAGAAGCATGAAGCTGTGGTGAGACCAGCACTAGTAGTAGCCAGGCAGTAGCCATTCAGGTGAATCCCCTCTTTACATCATTCTTGACCAAGCTAATTATTTCTTTTCAGTAAGTATTGCTTAATTTGCCGCTGTCTAACCTAACTTCATAATATCTCCCTAAATACTTCATCCATAAATAATCAGGGTCATTAGTTTCCCTTCAGGGGTTTGGCAGTGCCCTGTATAGACACAGATACCCTGAGATGACATTCTTCCTGTAAAAGCACTGTTGAAATTTCATCAATACCTAGTTGCACTAAGGCAACTAGTTTGCAGTGACAAACGCTCCACCCTCAGTTACAAACCAAACGCTCTTGATTTTAGATGCTTGGAGTGATAATATAAAGTAATAAATAAAAAAGGCCTGTTGCCATGGATATGAACTTTCCCACTCTTTCCATTACAAGCTTGGTGGATATGGGCATGCTGAGGCAATATAGAAATTGACTCATGTTTACTGACACCCAGTTAATTCTCAAACAAACTGATATGGTATGTGAAAGATGTATTTACACAATGTCACTGGCAAAACTCTCACATAAAAGTACTGCTAATGTCAGTAAGGTTGTCAGTAGCAGACATGCTGCACCCATCAGACACAGTTCAAAATAGACAAGTAGATCCACATATGCTGAGTGTTAAATAAAAACAAATGATAACAACACAGGAGGCTCAGATGCAAACGTTTACTAGTGTACACCAGGAGGCAAAAAAAAACATACAAGTACAGAGTTTTGTCTGACATGATGCAGGAAATACACAATTTTATATAGTCTTACATTCAGGCTGTGCCCACCTTACTGACGTGGTTAGTCACAGGGCACCTACATCACTATGGTCTACAATATTTTATTCATAAGAAAAAGCTGATGTTATACATTTTAAAAGTTTTCCCATGGGAATAATACAGCCTTGCAAAGCACCTGGTTCGTTATAATGTCTTTCTGTAAATGTTACTCTTCCAAGGTCTCAGGCTAGCTTGAATACAATAGTCGGTTCACTCTTGCAATATACTTCTTTGTTCTTCTTGCAACTTTTACTTTTAGCAGCTGTGTCTTATCTCTGATACATTTACAAGGTCAATTATCTCAGAGGAAGGAATAAGAATATTCAATGCTTTATACATTTAATTTTTCTGACCCAGCAGATAATCATTAGTGAAAAACATAAGCTTGCTGAGCTGGCTACTGCCAGGGTCAGAGTTCAAATACACTGCAGCTCCAAAGCTTCAAGCAATTACATGTAAAATCATTCTTATTGCCATATTGTAAATAGAATAAAATGCATTATATACTATTTGCTTTTAAACTAGCACTTTATACATGTTCAAATACATATTTTTCTAACATTTTCCTCCCTTTTAATACTTTTTATTCTATTCAGAAACATAAACAATGTTATATCGTCTCCTAGCCTTCTCCTCTAAGGACTTTTAACTAGGCAAGTCATTTAGTTTATATTTTGGAACAAGTTTCATCTGGAATCAATAGTTCCAATTCAATGTATTGGTACAAAGTTTCAGTTACAGATATATCAACAAAATCTTTGACTAATCTTTTCATACAGGGGATCCCACAACAGACACATGCTCCTAACAGGAGCAGACCAACACAAATAGCAATCAAAACATTCATTAGGATAGAACCCCACCCACCAAACAGACTCTGGAAAAAGTTCGTCAGTGGGTTTGGGCCTGGTTCAGTCATGGCCGATACCTGCTGTATTACCTCTAGGTGATCATTAATCAAGAGCCATTCGATTTTGTAGCACAACAGTTTTCATTGCATTCAGTTTATCAGTCACTAGTTCGAGAGCAGAAAAAGTTGCGTTACTCATTACTTTGAGAAGCTTCGACAGTTTTCTCAACTCTCAGATCGATTTCACTGCTCCATATGCTGGAAATATCCCAGCCCAGGATATAACACTGTCACTCAAGTCCATATGAGTCAATTTTTCTTTATCTTTCACGGAATGATGGTTCTTTCAACCAGCTTTGATTTTTCCCATTGGATTTACAGGTTTTCCGATTGGATCTTCAGGTTTTCGGGCTACATCTCTTACATTTCGTATCTTACCTAGAGGTAATTCTGTAGTATGCCTTATAGCTGGAACCAGATAACCCAAAAAACAACTGCCGGACCAATTCTCAGGTAGCCATTTGTATGCTTTTTTCCCACAAACAAAATAACAGTTTTCTACTTTGGTACTGATGGGGGTTAATTCTGAATGAAACATTTTCTTGTCTATAACAGACAATTGTTTATGCAAGACAGGATTTCTCTGCACTTTACTTAATGTTGTTTTCATTAGGCTCAAATATGAATCATAATTTGCGTTACAAATAGTGCCTTTATCTTTGGCTTTAATATAGCATTCATAAGATATAGTTATGTTACAGTTACTCCAACCCACTTGGAGTGTGTTATTCTTATAGAAACATACAATTCCCCTCTGTGTAATAGGCAAATACAATGCAATTTTGTCCTGTGATCTTACAGAACCTGTATCAAAAAGTAAATTTTCCCAAGTCTCATTTATCCTCAAGGGGACAGCGGACATCAACAGTCCTCCATATGCTGTTGGTATGGCAGTACAAACCCAGCAATTTGAAATGTTTATAGTCTCTACATATACACGCTTCATAGCTAGGTATGTGTTAAAGTTTGGATGCCAGTCTATAGACAGGAACTGGAAGGATGGTGGAAATATGAACACTGCTCGTACACCAGGACAGTAATCACCAATAATCACCAGAAATTTATTGTAAAAAAGACAAACAATTCCAAGTTAAGCGCTTTCGACTGTACCCCAGTCTTCATCAGAACAAATAAAATATGTAGTCAAGTGGTATATATACACACACATCTCCTAATCTACCATGGTATAATTGATGAAAAACCGCCAAAAAGTTTAAAGAGACATGGCCATTATTCACTGATGTTATGTTCCCTACTTTAAAAAACAACACAGCTGTACACCATGTATACACATAACAACATCTAAATATGCATAAAATATATAAATGCAAAAAGAATAAGTATAAATATAAAAACTGTACTAATATATACAAAACTAATATTCCATCTATATATGCTAAATGTAGTTATGTAAAAAATAATAATAAATAATAATAAATAGATGTGTTCATCTCATATTCTAAACAATATTGTGATGGAATCTACTACACTTGGAGTATAAGCACTCCTGTATGTTTATTCTAATGCTAAAAAAGGTTTAATACTGATAAAATCATTGAGACCTGGTGGTCTCGTAGAGTCCGTTAAAATTTGCCATTTACTTTCACATAATGCCAATTTCATTTTCCAGTCACCTCCAAAGGGTGTGGCATCCACCTGTTCAATGATAGAAAATAAAAAGCTATGGTCGTCTCCTTTATCTAATATATGCCTATATAGTGCGTTTTTTGTGTCATGTTTCCCTATTTTGTACAGGTGTTCATAAATACGCCTGTTCAGCTGTCTCTCTGTCTTACCTATATAGTGTGCATTGCATATAATGCAGACAGCCAAATAGACCACCTGCTTCGTTTTACAATTACCTCTCTTACATTTAATGGTAGTGTGGCAAATGTCATCAAGTTTAATGATCTTGTTCAAGTTGATAAACTTACACTGTTTACAATTTCCACATTTAACAGTGCCCTTAAATGTATCCTGTGTTTGTGTGGTGTAACTACACCTACTGCAATTTGAAATGTTTATAGTCTCTACATATACACGCTTCATAGCTAGGTATGTGTTAAAGTTTGGATGCCAGTCTATAGACAGTTCATCACGTTTCTCCACTTTTACTTGTGTGGTTATATGTAGGAAGAACCACAACAAAAGGAAAGTCATCACAATCATAGTCAATAAATGCATAGTTAGCAAGATGATTAAACAATATCTTTGGGGTTGATCTGTATTTTTACTCATTTCGCTCTTGGACATCCTGCCTTTGTTGTGTGTCAGTCACAAAATGTTTATCAAGTTGAAAATTCTTTACCGGTTTACAGTGCATCAGGTGGACCCAGGACGACCTCTCAGCAACTTTGACTGCAGTAGGCGTCGCCAACAGTACCTGGTACGGTCCTTCCCACTTTGGACTCGCCCAATTCTTCCTCTTCGTGACCTTCAACCAAACCCAGGACCCTGGGGTCAGCACTGCTTCCAATGGTCTGGTCTGTCTTTTATCTGAAAAAGAGTTCAACTGCAAAACAGTTTTATTTGTTATTTTTTCCCTTCACATTTGTTCAGTTCTATGAAATCCATACAAATAGTGTGGAACGGATATGGTGGTATAGGAAAACTCCCTTGCTTGGGTTTGAATGCTCCTTGTGCATGATGTTTGTTACAGATATGACATGCTGCACAAAATTTTTGTGTGAAGTTTATAAATCCATATGTTTGGAATATTCGATTTACTAACTGTACCATCCCCCCTGTTGAGACATGGCACTGCCCATGGCTCAACAAAGCTGCATATCTAAATAAATTAGACGGCAATATTGTTTTTTTTTCTTTGGAGATATACAGTCCATTTTTGAGGATTGCACCTCGTTTCTCTCATTTTTGTTTCTCAGCTTTTGTAGTTAATGTCTGCATTGTTTTTAACATTTCTAAATCTAAAATCTCAGAGGGTTGTAATTTCTCGGTTAAAAGTAAAGTTTCTGAGTCTGAGGCTGCTTGCTTTGCAGCTGCATCAGCTTTTGCATTTCCTTTTGAAATTGCATCCTGTTGTTTTGTATGAGCTAAACATTTACAAATAGCTACCTTAGTAGGTAACTGAATGGAATCTAACAAGTTCAAAATAAGTTGCGCATGATTAATCGGTTTGCCAGTAGATGTTATTATTCCCCTATTTTTCTATTGTTGTGCAAAAACATGCACTGTAGAGAAAGCATACTGACTGTCAGTATATATGTTCACACATTTATCTTTTGCTAGAGTACAAGCCCGTGTTAAGGCTATCAGTTTTGCTGCTTGAGCAGACAGGTTATGCTGTAAGTGTTGGGCTTCTAAAATCTCTGTATCTGTGACTACCGCATACCCTACTAGATTTTTCCCTGTAGGACCCTTTCTGCATGAACCGTCCACATAAAATGTCACCTCGGCATTATCCAAGGGCATATCAGTAAGGTCTTGTCTGGGCAAAGTTATTTGCTCAATTTCCTGCAGGCAACTGTGTGGTGTGCCATCCACAGGAGTTGGAAGTAACGTTGATGGATTTAATGTTGTACAACGTTCAATTACCATATGAGGTTGGCTCAGCAGTATGGTCATACATGAAAGATGTCTAGCAGGAGATAGATATGCTATTTTCTCTTGCAGTAAAATTATCGCAACTGCATGAGGCACTCTCAATGTGAGAGGGTGGAACAACACCACTGAGGCCAAAGCCTGTACTGCCATTGCAGCTGCGACTACTGCTTGCACACAGTGAGGCAATGATCGTGCCACTGGATCTAACTGTGATGAATAGTAAGCTATGAGGCGTTGCTTATCCCCATGCTGTTGCGTCAAAACTGACATCATGTATCCCTGTTTACAATCTACAGTCTGAAAAAATCTTTTGTGGTAATTCGGAAGTCCTAAAACTAGTGATGAAGCTATCAATTGTTTTAGTCTGCAGAAAGCTGCTTTTGCTTTAGGTGTCCATTGTAATACATCTTGTGCTGCCATTGATGTTTTATATATTAAATCAGCCAGTGGAGCAGATTCTAAAGCATAGTTTGATATCCAGCTTCGACAAAAATTAGTCGTTCCCAAGAAGGACATCATTTCCTTCTTGGTTGCTGGTTTGAGTGCCTGTAAAATCGCTGTTTTTCTGTCTTCGTCTAATATTTTACCTTCATTGGATATTACATATCCTAGGTATCTAACCTGTTTTTTCCAAAGTTGTAACTTACTTTTGTTTACTTTGTGTCCTTGTGCTGCTAAAAATTTCAATAATGCTATCGTATCTTCCCTGCATTGATGCTGGGTAGGGGCTGCTAGCAAGATGTCATCTACATAAAGTAGAATCTGACTACCTCCTGGTGGAGTAAACCCTGCCAGGTTGCTTGCCATTTCTTGTGCAAATATCGTTGGACTTTCACAATATCCCTGCGGTAGCCGAGTATAGGTATATCTTTTACCCTGAAATGTAAATGCAAACCAATACTGGCTATCAGGATGTATAGGTATTGAAAAGAAAGCATTGCTTATATCTACCACAGTAACATATTTTTGTTGTGGTTTTAAATCATTCAACAAAGTGTGTGGGTCTGGCACCGTAGGTGCTCTGGGTATTATTGCATTGTTTACAGCTTGTAAATCCTGTACCATCCGCCATTCCCCGTTTGCTTTTTTAACAGGAAATAGAGGGGTGTTACATGGTGAATCAAGAGATTCTACCAGTACTCCTTCCTTGAGTAATGCTGCTATTATAGGCTTGATTCTTTGCTCTGCATCTTTCCTCAAGGGGTATTGTCTTTTTTGTGGTCTAAATGCTGATTTTGGTGTAATAGTTACTGGTCCTGCTGTTTGAATAAGTCCTATATCTGATTTACCTGTTGACCAAAGAATATTTGGTATATCACACAAGGCTTTTTCTTCTTTTTCTAATAAGAATGCTAATCAGCTGTCTTTACTAGTTTGTAAGTGTACAGCTGGATGTGTCTGTGTTAGCCAATTTAATTTCTGTTTTTGTATTCCCTATTCTGATTATTTTAAATCAGTTTGTTTTTCCCATCTTGTTACTTTTTTTCCTAAGTCTGCCCATCTCACATCCTTATTCTTTGTCAAGCTGACATGTGGTAGTCTATTAGATTTGTACAGTGTCATGAATTCCTGAGGTAGTGAACAGCTTACCACACTGTTTCCCTCAGTATACCAATACAAGGTTCGTAATATTAATCTGTTAGCAGGATTTTTGAACAACTCTTGCTCATATTTTTTATCAGGTCCTGGCATGCTACAGTAGTATAGAGTACAATGTAACAAATGCTGTTGGTCAGTGTCAAGGGAGGGGGCCTTACTGATGGCTACATTCATCAGTTTTCCAGTTACTGCCCCTGGACCAGTCGTAACTAGGTCCTGGCTGTACCAGTAAAAGGTTTCACCCTCCGGTCGCACCACAAAAGTATCCATTGTCTTTGTGCTTCCATACCCTGCATAGTGAGAACTACCGCTATGCCAAATATCTGCATAAGATCTCTTCCCAGTAGGTTTACTGGACATTTTGCAGAAACTACAATTTTACTTTTCTGAGTCATACCTGAAACAGGGTCAGTTATTGCTATATCATGGGAGAGTGGCTCCCTATATAGCTGTCCATTTGCTGCTTTCACTAATATATATTCAGGTGATTCGGAATATTCTGGTAACTTTGAAGGGTGTATCAAAGTTCGTGACGCTCCTGAGTCACACAAGAATTTCACTTCCCTTCCTTCCACCAGAAGTGTAACTTCCGGTTTTGTGTCTGCCAAATAGAGCTCCAAGCTCAGTAATGCCAAATCTAAAATTTCACTTTCTTCATCCTCTACATCTGCTTGCACTTCCTCTGTTCCTTCCACTACATTTACGTTTGCCCTTTGTTTGTTTTCCTTTCCTGATGATTTCTGATTTTCATCACTATCATATAGTCAGTCCTCATCACCTTTATTTTTTGTAGTCACCTTTTTATTTAGCCTGCAATCCCTTGCTAAATGTCCTTTTTTGCTGCACTTAAAGCACTCACCTTTCTTTTTTTTTCTCTTCAAAATCTTCTGACCTTTTATCAGATTGTCTATTTCCCTGGGTATTTTTTTTACCCTTTTTACCTGACTGTACTACAAAGACCTCTGCTCCATCTTCAGCTGTGAAGACCTGTGTCTTCTTTTTCTTTTTACTATTAAAGTGTCTTTCAGCATGCCTGGCATATTCAAGTAAGGCTTGTAGCCTACTTGTTCGATGATCTATCATATGCTTTGTAATAAAGCTACTGATAGGTGCAATGCAACCTTTCAAAACGCATTTTCAGTTGCTGTTCATATGAGGTATCATGTGTCTGATTTTCAGGAATAGCCATACCACTATGGTTATTGAAACATTCCAATAATCTACCATAGTACCCATCTACAGTTTCATTCTCTTGCTGTATGCATTGATTAATGCAAGTCCAATCTGCTCTAGGTTTTCATTTTTCAGAAAATCGGTCTGTAAGACCTTTGACTCTGTTGTCTAATTCTGCGTCACTATGTGAGAGTGGTTTAAGCTCTGCATTACGAGGATTCCAGGTGCCACAAATCATGTGCCAGTCTGGACCTACAATCTGTCTAACTACCTTTTCTACTTTTTCCCCATTCAAGTGGTAACTTAGTCTCATACCTTGTAAATCTTGTAAAAACTTTGTGTAATTAACTTTTGGATGAGGGATTCCCTCTGTAGCTTTCCGAATATCTTCCGGTGTCCATGGTCTATATACTAGAAGAGTTGGGTCCTGCCCTTTCTGTCCTGCCTGAGGATTTGGTACCTCGATCAGTGGACAGATTTCTTCCTCACTCTCTTCTAGTGTGTTTTTCCCTATTTGATATAAGTCTGTGTCCCCAAGTGTTTTACGTGTCCGGGACCTAGTTTCAATAGGATCTCTAACAAATGGTTTTAGTACTCTTGTAACTTTAGGATAACATGGAGGTGGACCAGCTTGTCCTCCTGCTTCATATCCTGAAAAAGGCATTGGAGGGGGCGGAGGGGGAGGGGCCGTCACTATTACTGTATTATTATCCTCTTTGTCTAAAAATAATGTTTTTGCATTTTTAGTTTTCTGTTCCCTTCGGTTTACTTCCTCAATCCACCTGTGTGCTTGAGGAATGCCTAATTGCTGTTGTTTTTTTGCCTGACCTTCTGCGTCAGATTTAAGCTGTTTTAAAAGTTTAACTAATGAAATCTAGTTTAATTTACCATCAAATCCGTATTTATTAACCCATTTTGTATAATACCTTACATTATCAGTCCGTTGTAATTGCATATATTTTGCTTCATCAGTTAGGGGTGGATCTCGCGATTTTTTAGTGCACTGATTTTCCATTCTAAAAAAAATGTTACATAACCCTTTTCACCATGTGGTATTTCAGTTCCTTACACAGTTTATCTAGAATAACTGTCTACCTTATTCTGTTTCCCTGATCTCTGACAAAATATACAGTAATTTCCTTTTGTCCCTGATCTGTATAACAAATTTTTGACAATGACATTTACTGTAACCTAGTCCCTGATCTAAAACAGAAAAAAGGCAAATATTTTCCTACCTGAGCCTCCTGGGTCGACCAGTTCGAGATCGCTCTTCGGCCACAGATCAGAAAGTGGCCAGACTCTCAAGACGACAATTCAGTCGGAGGTCTTTGTGTTTAAAGAAGAACCCTTTTGGTAACTTCTCCTGCGCAGTATTCAACCACCGATACACTCTGATCTGCAGCTTACCAAGGGAATTCCGGTTCAAGGAGGACCAAACTGTTAAATAAAAACAAATGATAACAACACAGGAGGCTCAGATGCAAAAGTTTACTAGTGTACACCAGGAGGCAAAAAACCATACAAGTACAGAGTTTTGTCTGACATGATGCAGGAAATACACAATTTTATATAGTCTTACATTCAGGCTGTGCCCACCTTACTGACGTGGTTAGTCACAGGGCACCTACATCACTATGGTCTACAATATTTTATTCATAAGAAAAAGCTGATGTTATACATTTTAAAAGTTTTCCCATGGGAATAATACAGCCTTGCAAAGCACCTGGTTCATTATAATGTCTTTCTGTAAATGTTACTCTTCCAAGGTCTCAGGCTAGCTTGAATACAATAGTCGATTCACTCTTGCAATATACTTCTTTGTTCTTCTTGCAACTTTTACTTTTAGCAGCTGTGTCTTATCTCTGATACATTTACAAGGTCAATTATCTCAGAGGAAGGAATAAGAATATTCAATGCTTTATACATTTAATTTTTCTGACCCAGCAGATAATCATTAGTGAAAAACATAAGCTTGCTGAGCTGGCTACTGCCAGGGTCAGAGTTCAAATACACTGCAGCTCCAAAGCTTCAAGCAATTACATGTAAAATCATTCTTATTGCCATATTGTAAATAGAATAAAATGCATTATATACTATTTGCTTTTAAACTAGCATTTTATACATGTTCAAATACATATTTTTCTAACACTGAGGCACTTAAATGTAGCCTTCCTAAACCCAAAGGCATCCTAGATGAAGTACATATAAAAAATACAGTGCAGTGTGCACTCTTTCAAAACACCACTTACATCTCATGGAACCTCTACTTCTAAGCCCATATGGTAACCCACCACACAATCCAATATTCTGATCACTGGAGACTCTATTGTGAGACACAGTAATGTCCCTCTCCAGGCTAAGAAAGGAGAATGTCACAGTGAGTTGCTTATCAGGTGCCAGGATCCGCCACATTACGCATGCACTCAGGTTATTGGACCACAAGTACCAGTATGACTCAGTCACGGTCCATGTGGATGTAAATGATCTGAAACATACCATCCTAGACTATATGAAGAGAGACATCATGGAGCTCTTGGAATATGTGTCCCAGGCTGGAATGAGCCTAGCATTTTATCTTCTCCAAAGATTATGCTGCAATATGAACAGACAATGACTGACTTTAATAATTGGCTTAATTTCTGGTGACATTCTAAGGGGGGTGCAGTATTTGTCAGCATGGAAGGAGGTGCTTTGCCAGAGAGTGTATGTATCTCTCCCCTCTAGGCCTTTGAATATTAGCTAGAACATTGTCCTCATCCATAGTGCATTTTTAGGCAATGCCTAACTGAAAATATTCCTGACATAGCAAATCAAAGCTAAGAAAATCCAAAGATGTTATTGCTCAATGCTAGGATTCTGAGCAAAATACTCCAGACCCTACAAACTCCTAACCTTAGAGAATGCTGACATGTATGCAGTTACTGAGACCTGGTTTAAAGCCATGGAGAGCAAACCAACAGTGCAAGGCTATGATGCCTTCCACACATTAAGGCCAGCTACTACACAGACAGGGACTAAAGGTGGAGGTCCCTCGATTTACAACAAAGCCAAATACACCTCAAGGCTGATCAAACAGGACAACTCAGGTAAGCATCTCCATGTTCAAATCACCATAGACAAAATCCCATACCACGTCCTTGCAAGTTATATGTCCCCCTCTATCACCCAGGAAATCCATACCATGTGTTTAAACTTATTGGAAACAGTTACCATAAAAGCCACATATTCATGGGTGACATTAATTCCACTATTAATGGGAATTATGAATGACAACAAATGTACTGGAACAGAGATTCCTGGATTTTGTAAACACAGACTCCCTGGATCAGATTGTCAATACACTGACCATAGGTGCAGACATACTGGATCTGGTCCTCACTAATATGGGAAAGTGTTGCACACCCCCAAGTGTAATATCTACTCTGGTAAGGTCAGACCTCAAAATGGTATCCTTTGATATAAAAATACAACCTGGAACCCGAGCTAACCCTGGAATATTCTGAGATACTCTTAAGGCTAAATTCCTACTGTTAAGTGATGACCTGGCAAAATTTCAAGCCCCCATAAACCCTGAGAACACGACTTCTCTGCACATGACTATTAACAGAAACCCTATACAAGCATTATAATAACTGCATAGAGGCAGCTTGTACCCACCAGGAAGAAGTACAGAACTAACTCAAAAAACAAGCCTCCCTGGTAGAATCACAACATCAATAGGCTGTATAACAGAAGGAAGAAAATCAATACAAAAATTAGAAGGTGTAGCACCCAGCAGGATAAAAGCACTCTCATCAAACTTAACAAACAACTCAGAGGACCAATTAAGTCTACCAAAGCCAAATATGAGGTACATTTGTCCTCCCAGGCCAAGGAAAACCACAAGGCATTATTTAGCTATGTCCACAACTTCAAGGACAATATACAATTGTGTGCAGAGCTTATTGCTAAGATGAGCCAGAATATATAGCAAACCTTCTGGCTAAGAAATTTATCTCCAAATTTACTCTCCTCTCTTCCCCTTAACTTTGCCTAAAGAAATGCCATCATATATAACTCCCCCTACTATCACTAAGGAACAGGGCCTTAATGTTCTCGCTCTCTAAGGACAAGAACAATGCATCAGTGGGCCCAGACAATATCCTAAGATGCCTTCTAAATAGCATGAAACATGACCTATCATGCCTTCTGGAATTGTTATTTAATTGTAGCCTCTAAACAGGTTTCATGCCTTACAAATGTTGAACATCAATACTAATCCCTCTACACAAAGATGGGCCAATGACAGACCCTAGAAACTACATACCCATAAGTCTTACTAGTCTCAAATGCAAATCAATGGAGAGTATAATTGTGCAAATGATCAGTAATGACACAGAAAATCTTCAGACACTGAAACCAACCCAGTTTGGTTTCATCAAGGGCGGGTCATGCCTATTCAACCTGGAGAACTTCTTTGAGAAGGTTACCAAAGCAATGGATGTGGGCAACATAGTACATACTGCCTACCATCACCTGTACAAGGCATTTGACACAATACCCCAGTCTGGCAGTGCTGACAAACTGAAGAGGTTAGGTATACACCCTTATGTCAACTGGTAGATAGCCAGCTGGCTCACAGACAGGACAGTGGAAATTAAAACTGGACAGCCCACATCTACAAAGAAGCCAGTCACAAGTGCAGTCCCTCAGAGATTGGTCCTGGGAACTCTCCTTTTTGGCATTTACTTCTCTGAAATCAAGGCCAATGTCAATGCCCTCTGGCTGATTAAATTTGCAGATGATTGCAAATTAGGAGCAGTCATAGAATCCCCCACTGACGCAAATGTTCTCCAGGAGAGGCTGACACAGACAAACAGCTGGTGTCAGAGCCATAGACTAAAACTAAATGCCAAGAAATGCATAATAGTGTGTATTTTGGAAAGTCTTCCACCCAGCTAACTACTGTACTCAGAACACACCCTGAGAGTTGACCTAGTACTCAGGGACCTGGGGACACACACACAGAGACAGTAATCTAGCCTTTGGCCACCATGCATCTACAGTAGTAAGAAAATCATTTTATTTTGTTCAACTTAAAGGTATGGCATCTAAGTCCAAGGAAATTATTGTTCCACTGTATTCGGCATTCATCAGACCTGTCATTCAGTACTGTGCCCCTTTTGGTATGTACCTAACCAGGCATATCCAACAATTGGAACATCCATAAAGGTTCCTCTAAAAGAATACTGGGTGTGAGTAACATGTTCTATACAGACCACCTCAAGGCCCTATCCCTGTACTCTGTCTCCTACAGGTTGTTGATAGGAGATCTATGCCTGGCATACAGGGCATTTTCAGACCCCACTCTGATGGACCTCCTGCATATCGACAAAACAAACTGCACCCGATTTGCCCATTCTAAAGAATTAAACTATGCCTTTGATATAAGTAGGACCTGCAGCAGACAGGTATTTATCCCAAGGACTACCCCTTCTCTGGAACAGGCTCCCCATCCATGTGAAGCAGAGTTCCTCCCTAAACCAATTCAACCATAACTTGGATAATTGGATGGGGAACAGGAAATTTATCCTTGATTTGGCACCTATGTCTCTACTTGGACACAGGCTGCCTGTAATGGTTAATTTCTCAGGCCACTGCTTGTAAATGTTTCATCTCCCAAGTCCCTGCTTATAGTTATTAAGGGTATGAGAACTTGTCGGAGATTTGGGATGTATGACTAGACTTAAAAAGGCCTTGTGGTCATTAGCCTAGTAAAAACCTATGATCCTCCTTGCACATACACATACAATGGACAAGTTCGACACACATAAGACAGGGATGTAGCTGGACTACACTACCTCATACCAACTCTACCACATGATTGCTACTGTATTGCATCACATTTATATATTGTAGAATGCTGCCTGTATGTCACATGGTTTCACATATGATAAAATATATGGATACCTTATGTATAGCATGCAGTTGGTACTCCTGCCCATGATGTTTTGTGCACTATATTGTTGCATATGTTTGCATTCCATTGACCACCCCCAACATAGACGTGCATGGATGAGGATTTGGGTGTTTGTGTTTAATGCTACCATTGTGCTCTGTACTGCCAGCATGGATGAGTGTCCATACTCACACCTCCAGGCTATTTGCCCAACACATTGCATCTGAAATTCTCCAGATGCAACTAACACTAGGTAAGACTGCAATACAAATTGTAGCTTGCTAAAGAACCCCCACCATACCCCAAGATTCTCACTACACCTTTCTAAACATACTGGAAAATATTAAGATACAACCAAACACCCTAGTACTGGGTGATTTCAACTATCCTGCCATTAACTGGGAAAACTACTTTGGTACCAACACCTTTTCCCAACGGTTCTTGGAATTTATAAATTCCAACGCCCTGGTTCACCTAATCCATTGTCCCACCAGGGGCTCCAATATCCTAGACCTGGTCATTACCAACATGGAAGATAGATGCTCCACTCCAGGGGTCACCTCCTCATTGGTCAGGTCTGACCATAAGCTAATCACCCTTGACATCCACACCCCCCCACCCCCCAGTAAGGAAACCTCCGTAAAAAACTTCTCCATAGCCAACTTCATGCTACTCAAGTCAGAAGTGACAAACTTCATGACAATGGGAGCTGAAAGTTCGACTGCTGAATCCTACACTAAGGCACTATAAGAGCACATCCACTCATGCATGAATTGTGCCATCCCAAATAGAAACAAGACGCTCTTCTCCAAAAAATGGAAGCCAATCTGGTGGTCCCCTGCCATAAACAACTATACAACAGAAGGAAGAAACTGTTGCAGAAAAGAGGAAAATCCCAGGATGCAAAAAACTCCCTTACCAGCCTCAGTAAGAAGCCGAGATCCCCCATAAAATCCTTCAAAGCTAGTTACAAAAATAAAATTGCCAAAGATTCCAAAGACAACCACAAGGCATTCTATAGTTATGTCAAGAATCTAAATGGCAATTCTCAGCTCTGCTCTGAGCTACAGCAGAATGGCATTAAATATACTGATCCCAAGGATATTGCCAATATCCTGGCAGATCAATTTAGTGCCAACTTCACCCCTCTCACCCCCTAAAGGGCCCATCTCAATACCAAAAGATTGCCAGATTCTGGTAATCACAGCCACACAGGTAGAAACCGCACTCTCCAAAGCTAAGAATACAGCATCCATGGGACCAGATGACATCCCGGACTGTGTACTACATGAACTACAAAATGAACTGGCACCTCACCTAAGTGTCATGTTTAATCATAGCCTCACCTCAGGCTTCGTGCCCACTGAGTGAACAGCTACAGTTATCCCACTCCACAAGGGGGGATCCACCATGGATCCTGGGAACTACCATCCTATCAGTCTGATGAGCCTGATCTGCAAGGGCATGGAATGCATTATCATGGAACTTATAAACTAAGACATTGGCAACCTTCAAAAACTGGACCCCACCCAGTTTGGGTTTGTGAAGGGCCGATCTTGTCTCCTGAACCTGATTGACTTCTTCGAATCAGTTTCCAGAGCTGTGTACGAGGGTCAGGCGGTCCACACAGCCTATATGGATCTCGCCATGGCCTTCAACACCATCCCCCACTCTGGAATCATAGATAAACTTACTAAGCTGGGCATAAATCCCTATATCACTCGATGGGTTGCCAACTTGCTTACTGACAGAACCCAGACTCCTAAAGTAGTCGACTCCAAATCCAGCTCCAGACAAGTGGTGTACCTCAGGGTTCAGTCCTGGGACTGCTCTTGTTTGGCATCCACTTCTCTGAAGTACAGGCCCAACACTAAGGGACTCTGGCTGACAAAGTTCACAGATGACTGCAAATTGTGAGCCATTATTGAATCCCCAAATGATGTGGATATTCTACAAAGGGGCCTTACAGAAACAAATGCTTGGTGCCCAGAGCCACGGGCTCAAGCTTAATGCCAAGAAATGTATAGTTATCCCCTTTGGGAAAAACCATGTATCCATGAATTACCATATATGTGGCAGTACACAAAACACCGAAAGTGTGATGAGAGACTTGGGGACAGAGGTAGACAGTGGTCTCACCATCGATAACCACATCACCACAACAGTCAGGAAATCCTTCTATGTGGCACATCTCATCACTAAGGGCTTTCCATCCAGAAAAAATGAGGTCATTGTCTCACTATACTCATCCTTCATTAGACCCATTTATAGAGTACAATGTCCCATTTGGCATGTACCTTAAATACCTCACTAAAAGAATCACAGACCAAAAGCCAATGCCCTATGCTGACCATCTAAAAAAAACTCCAGCTATACTCTGTGGCATATCATCTACTCAGAGGCGATTTCTGCTTAACATACAAGGCCATGTCAAACCCTGAGCTGTTGGACATGCTCCACTTAAAGAAATCCCAATCCCTCAGAGCCACACACTCCAGGGATCTAAACTTTGTTATCACAATGAACAAAACATGCTGGAGAGATAGGTTCCTGACCCAGAGACTTCCATACTCTGGAATAGACTGCCCATACATGTATAGCATAGTGCCTCCTTGGCCCTCTTCAAAAGGAACCTTGACGACTGGATGGGAGATAGAAAATTCACCCCGGTGATCACATCAGTCACCCTGCTAGACAGGGGTCAAGGGAAGTAAATACTGTAGGAAGAAATATCCAGGGAATTGTTATGGCTAGGCTTGTATAGGCCCTAGGCCTGATAGCCTAGTACCAACCTATGGTATGATGGGGCTGTATGTATCTGGGAGACTCCTCAAATATTTACATAGAGTATAGTCACATGTTCGCTGTTGTCATTGTATGTACTGAAACCTGAGTAAGCCATTGCAGATACTACCCTGTGCCTACCATAGGGTGCTCATTGCCCACTGTCTACATCTCCCCTTATGTTTTTGCATTCTCTCCTACATCTGTGTTTCAACACAGATGTAATGTGACCTCGTCTTTTTGGACATTTCTGCCCTGCACATACATATATATATATATATATATATATATATATATATATATATATATATGTGTGTGTATATATATATATCTATATATATATATATATATATATATATATATATATATATATATATATATATATATATATATATTTGTGTGTGTGCGTACCTTCATAGGCAACCTCCCTCAGTCATCTCATAGGCCTACTATGTAGCTGTTTCCATGTATGTGTTGTGCCTCATTGTCCATGCCCTGTGCCCTACTGTATCTGACCTACCTCCTGTCCATCTGTGCTGTTGCCTTTGCGTTGAGCATTAGTGTTGCCTTTCAGAGAAGCCATTGTTTTATGCTTCTGTGTGTGATAAGCTACCTACTTTTCTTCTCCCTCCACCTTCCCTCCATAGACGCATCCCCCTACTCAAGTCTGCCTTTACTGCCCCTCTGTTATGCACTATATCATGGGTGGACTGCCCTGTGTGCTGCTGCCATCTGACAGTATGTCCATCCTGCCAGTGTGTCCTGTGTGACCTGCCTGTTTCACATTTATGTACTACAGGTGTTTCTATGCCCAGCATGTTTTTCAGCAGGCTTCAGTCTCTTGGTTCACATACAGTCCTGCTAGGCTTGCTATGGTCCTGACATGTATAATGGCATGATTAGTTAGTGTTTGTGTATTCCCCATAGAGTTTGTGATTTTCTGACATGTCACTGTGCATTGCAGTCACTACATTCTGACATTCACTTGTGATTGCCGAACATTCAGAATTCATATCCTTCAGAATATGCATGCTAACACAACTCTGTTATTCTATCATTTTTATGTTTCTGGGAGTGCTATTTACATGTCCCTGTATTTGTGCCTTTGTCCCCCTCCCCTTACTTTAGGCTTCCTCCACATTTCCTGTACTAAGAGGTTGCATAGTGTGTTATCAATGTGAGCATGCTATGGGTGCAAGCCTGCTCCTACAGAAATAGCCATGTGCCACTTCTTATTTTGTTTTTTGTTATCTCAGCATACACTGCTGTGTGCACAATTGCACTGTGTATGCACTTGTTCCCTGGTCCCTTACATAACAGCAAACAGTAACATTCATGTTCCTGCAGATATCTTGCTGTGAGTGCATGGATGACTAGTCTGTGTCTGTTTTATTTTATGGCGTTATATGTCTTTGGTTGTTACTGACTCCTGCTATCCATCCTGGTTGTATGCTTGTGTTTCTCCCATGCTTTTATCTCTGGACCTTCCTGAAACTTCAGCATTTGTTTACTGTGACAGAATTAGGAACATGTTGTGATTGGTGAACAATTTTTTGGTGCTATTATCACAGTGTTCCGAAATCAAATTTATGAGAGTGAGGTTTGTGCAAAAATATGAAGTTCATTCCTTTGCTGTGTTTGTGGGAATGGTTTGTCCTGTAAACATTTGCTGTTTCTATACATTGGACATTTGAAACATGGCAACTCTAGTTTAATTAATTAGGAATATATCACTGGAATAAACCATGGAAAGAATTCCATGCCTGGAATATTTTCTAACACTAAACTGTAATTACACAGGGTTTTAAGCAGAGTTGCCAACAATTATAGATTGGTAGGAATGTACCTGAGCACGAGGATACATGGCAGCAACACAGCTACTTTATTTTATCATTATTTTGTTTTATAACCTTAATCTACATAACTGCTGCTATAATGCAACAAATATCTTTAGCAGTTTTGCCTAAGTTTTAGTGGCTATGGCTGAAGTACTTGGATGTTATAAGTAAACGTTCTAATTTGGAGGTATTGTATACCACAGTACACAGGTATATACTATGCAAATATAATTATAAGGAATGCAGTTTTGATAAAATTGCTGTTACTAGCTGATTTTCCCAATTGCCCCAAAGCACTGTCTGGTTAACCTTTCCAGTTTTCATTTCTCC
This sequence comes from Protopterus annectens, assembly GCF_019279795.1. Classification (NCBI taxonomy): domain Eukaryota; kingdom Metazoa; phylum Chordata; order Ceratodontiformes; family Protopteridae; genus Protopterus; species Protopterus annectens. Next base: position 385,692,068 of record NC_056749.1, read on the forward strand.
TCCCACTTCTAATCTTTCTTCAAACTGTAGCAGTAGCTGCCTTAACCCAGTACAGAAGCTGCTCCAAATCAACAACTCTATTGCACATTCAAAACTGTTAATCAAAAATAAATTCTTCTCTATAAATATTACAATAAGCCATTCCCACAGAATGACAACAATTACCCTTAATTACTTATTTATTAATAAATAATGCCCCATTACAATGGTACAAAAACCTAATACTGATAACACCACTGTCAATCTCATTCATAACATCTTATCTCTCCAACCTACACCTTGAGCTAAATCCACTCATTCTTACATATCTCAACACCCAAACAAATCAGTAACAATTTCTCCTTCCTCTATAAATAGACAGATGGCCACCTCTACAGGTCACATAGTTGCCTTATACCTCTTTTGCCCACGTATAAACAACTACCCAGCAAACACAGTTCAGTATGCTCAGACGTAACTGCAGGGACATGCACCCTGAACCATTTACTAAACAAAATTCCACCTGTTTGCATATTGGCTCCAGTACAGAAAAAAATGGCCAATACCCTTATAAAACAGCCCCAACAAAATATTAACATCAATAGAAGAAGCAAATGCAAAAAAGTAACAAACTTTAATGCACACATTTCACATCAAAAACCTCATCTTCTGTCCATATCCAGTATACCCTCAGGTGTACCATAGTATGAACTGATAGAAAGGACGGGAAAGTCGAAGGAGTGTCTGTACTTTTCTCAAGCTCTACAGCCAGCACCCTACTCAGAACCCCCCCCCCAAGTTTAATAAAGTGGAACTGCTTATCACCTTCCATAAACTAAATACCCACAAAAGCATCTACCTTGTTATCATATACATTACCCCTGGAACAAACATCCTTATTGTTGAAGATGCACTCTCCTGGATAATCAGCAGTATCTCCTGAAAAACTGTGATCCTTGGAGACTTCAGCATAGGCTGGAATTCAACAGTCACAGATGCACCTCAGCACTCCGCAAACCTACACTACCACCCAGCTCATCCCCACTACCAACAGACATAACAAAAATAATACTAAGACCACCAATTTAGATTAGATGCTAACATTATATCTTCAGGAACAATCATCCACACCATTAGTGATCGCCTCCAAATCTATGCGAACTGGCACCTCTTCACTAACTCAAAATGGCACCATTTTTACAATGTATGAAACATGACACAATTCAAGAAAAGTAATTTTGTAGTTTTCCCTTTTGATGAAGCAACACCACAATTTAACCAAATGCTTCTTAGGATTCGAAACAAAATGGCTCCTGTAACAAGAAAACAAGTGAAGGTGAAGCATGTTCTATGGCTTAAACATTCAACCAAAGAACTGATGAAAAATAGAAGTAAAGTCCCATTAATATAGTTAAGACGCCTCAGAACCACACAACCTTCAAACAGCTTTGAAAGCTCATTTAAAAGATAGTATATGGCGACAAGAAAAAATATTTCCTTATGCTACAAAATACAAGCCCAAACAACCCAAAATTGTTCTGCAAATCAATAAATTAAATTGGTTCTCCCATGTAGGATGATACAGCCAACTCTTCCCCACCCTGAAAATACCATCTTCAATACTCCTTTTTTTTCTGATTGTCACCACCGTCATTAATAATAACAGCAACAGCATGTACCCTACTCCACCCAAAGCAAGTTTCACCCTAAAACCAATCCCCACAGACACAATCAAAAAGTGTAAAAAAAATTAAAACCCACATTTCTGTCTGCAGGTAACCTTACAGCAGAGCCCCCTTAAAATTTCCACAGAAGCCATAGCCTACCCAGTTTCCATTCTACTCAACACCTCAGTCTAGGTACAGTACGTTCCAGTTATTAGGAAAAGATCATTTCCCTTTATGTAGGGGTAAAAATATAACTCTGAAGAATTATTGCCCTATTGCCATCCTTCCACCCCTTTCAAAAAGTCATGAGAGATGTTTCCAAACACAGATGTTCCAGTGTGTCTTAGATGGTGAAATTATCTCTTACACACAACATAGCTTCATACACAATAACAGTGTTCCAACTGCACTTCTGAACTTCATGAATACTGTCACCCTCAATACAGTCAATGGAAAAATAGGCTCTGCTCTATTTGTTGATCTTTAAAAAAACATTTAAAACAGCATGTCATAATCAGTCCTAATATGGTTCAGTAGCTATCTTTCAAATGGACTCCAAGCTGCTAAGTGGGAATCCACGCTCGTATCCTTTCTCTGAGTTACAATAAAGGTATCGTGTATCAGTCATAAGGCCTTTACCTGTCAAAATCTCCATCGATGACTTTCAGACAAACTTTAATCATGCCATCATGGTAGAATATCAGCTGACTCAATGCTCAATAGTATAGCTGAATATCTCAACTCATTGCAAAACAAAAAAACTCAAGAATCATTTTCCACCATTGAATTCTGGATAAACGGCTCCAAACTTCTGATAAATCCCAAGAAGGTAAAATTATTCATCTTCACTTCTATGTTACACAATAATACTAGGCCATACCTAGCCATTACTTCCCCAAACAACACTCGGACTTAACAAGTTACTCATATCAAACAACTCGAGGTCAACATTGATGATAACCTAAAATCTGACTTGCACATAGAAGTAGTAGTAAAAATGACATAGCAGAAACTTAGAACCCTATATGAAATAAATAAATGTCTCACTGAAGACAGCAGAGAGACTACAGCCTTTGTTTACCTCCTTCCACTATTACTTTATACCACACTCATACTCTTTAATCTGCACACCAAAATATCTACTAAATTACAGCAATGCTACAATAAAATTACAAAATTCACATGGAATTTCCATGTAGGTCTCAGCATACATAGACCTCCAAAAACTCAAAAAGGCTGGAACTTCTTCCACAAATCAGCTACTCAGCTACTTATGGTGCGCAATCTGTACATGGTCTATAAACCAACCAAATGTCCCAGTCTAATAAAAAATACTTTTACACCATACATACCAACAAGAAGCCTGTGATCCAAGTACAAATCCTTGCTAAGCATACACAAAGCTAACAGTTCAGCATGCAAAGCCCTAGATGGTAACCAGATTTCTAGAATGTAGAGCTGTCCGCCTCTAAACCTAAGGCTGAATGGCAGCCTTTTCTCATTCAAAACACAACTAAAATCGACCTGACAAACTGAGGGCTATGTTCTTCTAAAGCACCAGGATAATCCAAATACCCCCTTTGCTTTTCTTCTGTCTCTCACCTCATCAACTATTCTGGCCTTAACTAAGCCATTTGGAATAATCAAGAGTCTCTCCTCTGTAAATAAATTGTACATAATAAAACTATTTTTTAGATAATTCATTTCAATATCATCTCTTCCTCTACACACTTATTCTAGTCATACTGGAATTAACTATACTCACTTTAAATACATTTTCAGACATTCATTTTTACTGCATAATTCACGTTCTTTAGAAACTGGTTTCACCCTTACATTCTGCTGTTCCTGCCTATATTTTTCTTTTTTGTTCAGTAAGTAAATACAAAAGAAGTGTAACAGTTTCCAGATTGTATTACTTGTTTTATGATCGTCTTTCACTTACTACTTTTTCTTTTTTTATGACTGCGTTTTTACATATTATTGAAACTCTTGAGCTTTTCTATCCAGACCTTTTCTGAAAAGGGGTTCAGTGTCCAGTTGGACTTTCCCAGTAAACGAAGGTGAATAAATAGATAAATTGAATGAAGTGACTTGCTCAAAGCTACACAGTAGGCAAATTGAATGCTGAGAGAATCAAACACTGTGCCACAGGAAGTAGCGCAATTCCAGTTCATAGCCTTAATCCTCTGCGGTATCAGACACATCAAACACACAGAAGCAGGGTTTTTAATTCACAGTGTTAAGTTTAAACACCACTAAGGGCTAGATCCCCATTTATTTGGCCAAGTACGTTCTGCCTTTCTCTTGCTTAGTGTTGCAAGCAAAAATTCCAAGTGAATAGCACGCACTCTTCATGAAAAACATTTTGAGGGTACATGTCCTGAAAGGTTTCACTACAAGTCATCAATTGACAACTCCCAGAGGAATCACCTCTCGATACATGTCACGGTGAAAATCATTGCTCTGGATGAGTAGTAGAGCAACCATCTTAAAAGTCATAGGATTATAGGATCGTAAGAATCACAACAGAATAAGTCATGAGAACATCTGTGCCTTGCTGATACCATATTAACTCTCACTTCTAACAAGGCAAAGCAAGTTGGGCTTGAGGTGAGTTTGCTGATGCCTATTCAGTCATCAAAGTTAATCTTGAAGTCTTTTTAATACGTAAGGGGAAGTTGGCAATTATGCAAAAGCTGGACTTGAGCATAACTTGCATCTATAAATACAAACCAGGCCAGCGTTCTCCATTATTGCCAAAGTACGACACTAATGTCTGTCACCTCAACTGTCTAGAATTTCCTAAAATGAATAGATTTTTGCCTCATATTTTTGGTCTATTCTTCAAAAAAAGTATGATTTTTCTGGAAAATCATTGAGGATTGCTTGAAGTCACAAAATAATAGCAGACATTTGAATTGCAGGCTTCCTGCATTCTAATGAAAGACCTGTCAGTCTAGCAACTTTCTAAGTTGATAAGAACAATATTTAAAATCCATCCTAGCTTTTAGTCCTTTGCCCAAATTATTTTTGACTTCATCCAGAATGTTTTTTCTGAAAGGTTGAAAACTATGTCAGGTATTCATGACTGACTATAATCCTCAGTGGTTGTTTGTAATTTGACTGTAGTCCATAGTGATTTACCTAAAGGGCAACAATATGAGGCAAAATCAGGGGCAGCTGAGACATATGGCCAAGAAGGAAAGGTTTTTTTTTCTTATTTTTTAATAATTACTTTGATTAGAGTCAGTATGAGAAAAAAAAGGGATATTGTGCAAACAAATACTGGAAAACACTGAACTGAAATAGTGCCTCTGCGATTGCAATTTAAAATAATGTGACTGCAGCAAGCATGAGTCCAGCTACACTTCTGCCATCATGCAAAGGCACTATTACAGTCCAGTGTGCTCCATTATCACCAGGCAGTTTATTCCAGAAATATGGTATACACTCAGTAATGTGTTTTGCAAATATGTTGCTGGAGATTCAGATCTTCAGATATAGTGTTAGCAGAGCTGTTTGTCTTGTGTAGATACTCACTCTCTTGAAGAGAAATCTTGATGAGTGGATGGGAAATAGAAAATTCACCCCGGGGATCACTCCAGTGGCTCTACTCAACTAGAGTTAACTAAGGTTGGGTGGTATGATGCCAGGGAAATCTTATGGCTAGGCTTGTAAAGGCCCCAGGGCTATTAGCCTAGTACACACCTATGAACCTATAAGATGAGTTTGGTCCTTGATGGAACTGAATACAAGAGACCTAGATCTCCTTATAAGAGAGTTTTGACCACCATCTTGCCTCTGTTGTGCGGAAGGCTTTCTACATGGCCCACCTCATAAGTAAGGGGATTTCATCCAGGAACAAGGAGGTCATAACATCCCTGTACTCTTCCCTTATCAGACCCACTATTGAGTACAATGCACCCTTCAGCATGTACCTTACCAAACAACCTATCCTATACAGATAGGCTAAAAGCCCTGTCCCTCTACTCAGTCTCATACAGACTGCTCAGAGGTGACCTGTGTCTGGCATACAAGGCCATCTCAGACTCAGCCTTGATGGAGTTGCGACATATCCGTAAGTCAAACTCCACTCACGGAACCTGCATGCAAGGTCTCAGCCTGGTCTGTGACATTAATAGAATTTGTTGGCAGGATAGATCTGTGTCCCACTGACTCCCCCATCTGTGGAATAGACTTCCTCTCCATGTCAAGCAGAGTACCTCACTAGCCCTCTTTAAGAAAAACCTGGATGATTGGATGGGAAACAGAAAATATACCCCTGGGATCCCACCTGTGTCCTTGCTGGACAGGGAAAACAGGTGCTGGCTTTGTGAGAACATGGGTGAAATTTTTGGCTAGGCTTATAAGGGCCTCCAGGCTAATAGCCTAGTATTGTCCTATGAACCTATGAGACTGCATATAAACACAGGTCTTTAAGCCTGTCTTGGTAGCTCAAGGTTTTTATATCAGTAATTTACATGATTATAAAATGTGGGTACATTTCTGGAGGTGCAATATGTTTGAAGCAGTATATACCAAGAGGGGTATTGTACTCTCTAATCCATCTAATTAGAGCAGATTATACTGTGATGGTAATATTTTTATACCTGGATAACATGTCTATAGATATCATTTGTGGAAAATAGAGGGACTTCTTGACTACTAATACTGTATGGCAGTCAAAAACCAGGGAGCTGTTAAGCTAGATCTCTGATTACTGTGTCATTTCATAATGGGGTATAAGCTGTAGTTTAAGATGGAGACAAAAGCTTTTGGACATATCCAAATGTACTGCACTTTGTTGCATTTAATGTTTGTTCTTTTTAGTACAGCATTGATTAGTCAGGATTAGTTTCTGCTGTAGTTATATCAAGTCAATGAATAATCTGGCAATAATACCCAATTAGCATCATCAGCAAACTTTGTAGCCATAGATCAGGATTTAGTGATTTGAGGTTGGTGAAGTATATGCTAAATATAAGGTTGTGTATGGATTTGTGTATGGATTTATATTTGTCATAATGTGTATGGATTTATATTTAAGTCACTTAGTCAATTTACAATACCAGAATGGAAATTGTTTCATATGCCTTTGCCAGATTTAGACTGGCTGTACAGACCAAGTGACAAGCCTATAGCTTCTGTGACCCTCTCAAAGAAAATTACTAAGCTGAGTAGATATAATCTCCCTTTGACAAAACCAAATTGTTGAAGGTCAGTATGTATAATAATTCTGATATCCGATTATGAATTCTTATAGAATGCTCTCCATGGCCTTGCAGATTATATTAGATAGAATGACAAATCTCTGGTGGGGTCTGCTTTATAAAGGGTTGTCAAGGCAGCAGTTGTTGATGCTTCAAAGCCATACCCCATAAGATAAACTTGGTCTCCTTTATTAAACTTGACAACTGAACTGGCATCTTTAGAATGTTTTACAGTAAATGCAAAGATTAAAGCAAATAAATAATTGTGTACACATTAAAATAACATTACTTCACAATGTAAAAAAGTAAAACTCAGTAAATAAACAGTTTACAAATACAGTTATAGAAGGTTTATTTTTAATGGGGTAACTGCCCCCCCCCAAATAAATATCTTATCTCTGAGATTCTTGCAGAGGAATGGAATAGTTTGTTTTGCAGAAAAAATACAGATAGCTTCGTTATCCCAAAGGTAGTGCAGACACTGGAGTTAGTATGTTAAATTAATGGAGTTTGGTGGTAAAGTCCCCAGTCTGGGGATGCAGGGTATCCCAGACCTTCTCTGTAAAAATTTGATCCATCTATATGAAAACTCTGAAATGTTGCACATTATATTGTACATATTTACATTGTAGTTAACCTGGTTTAAACTGTGTTACAGTGCAAATGAATGAAATTATCTTTTTATTGCCGTTCATATGTGCTATGATCTCAGTTATTAAATAAAGCTCTGCAGTCAGTACATTTCTTGGATGACTTTGCACCTCATTGTTGCTTAGTGTTTCACATGCATTCAAATTATTAAATGTAACAGGCACAAGCACTAGGGATGTTTATTGAGAATGATTAAAGAAAGAGCATTGGGAGATGCTACTAACATGGGTGCATGTGTTCAAAACTTTTTACTTCTTTTAAAGATGTAGATGTATTTAGCAATTTAATGCCCTGTGTTTTTAGACTATAGTGTTCTTTAAAGAGTTAATAAAGTAATTCTTAGTATTTAGTCTCCATAATCAAAGTCATAAAGAAATGTTAAACAGCATATTTGTAGTTCTCGATTTTAAAAGATTGGAAATCTGTGAGTCATATATACAACATGAATCCCATGATGGGCTGCCGTAGACACTGCCTTCTGTCACTCCAGCTAATTTTAAGATTCATACCATTTTTCTGTTTTATAATTTTAAACAAGCCCTTACCCGGACATATATTTAGCTATACTGTACACCCCCCAGACACTAAGGTTTTGCAATATCAGTTTTCTGGCTGTCAATGTGGAATGTCTTTAGTATGATGTAGATGGCTTTGCATATCTCACTGAAGTCTTTAACTTATTCATGCATATAGCACCTTTTTTTTGCATATTTAAATTTAACATAGCTCCTTAATGCATCCTGAGATAGGCAGCATAAGAAAGGACAAAGACTAAGTTATACAATGTCGCCAAGAAGGTTCATCTAGATTGTTCTGCATGGCAGTATTAATCACCATTTGTCACTTATTTGTGTTTTCATGTTTAAATTCATATTTTCAAAACTGTGAAAGCTACATGTTATTAAGGGGCATGGAGCTAAATGTCTTCAAGGGGAACAAGAAAGTTCATTGTCATTCTCTAAGTATAATACATTGAACTGAAAATATTGATAGTTAATTCCTAGCAATTATGAAGATATGCAATACTGCAATATGTACATTAATATTTCCAAACCCAAGTGACTTGCAAATGATGTTTGGAACAGATGAATTTGTCATGGGACATCTTTATTGATAGATAATAGCAATTATGAAGATATGCAATACTGCAATATGCACATTAATATTTCCAAACCCAAGTGACTTGCAAATGATGTCTGGAACAGATGAATTTGTCATGGGACATCTTTAGTGGGGGGTGGATAAGTAAGTAAGGGAAGGATGGGCAGAAGAGTTAAGCTGTATAGATGTAGGTAGGCAAGGAAGTGATGGAGGGGGGAAGTGAAGTAAACATGGAGAGGGACTTAGGGTAGTTTTGAGAACTGGGAGCCTGTGATCTTGTTATAGCGAGCATCATGTCCTGATGACTTCGTAGGTACTTAGGTGCAGGTAGGCCTTGGGCTAATAATGGTTGGGGTCATACTTAGTGGCTGTGAGTTCCTTGTTTTTTTTTGTCTTCTGTTTTGAGCATGATAGGAGTAAGGACGGGTTGGGGGGTGGACAGGAGTGGGGGAAGGGAGACCTCTTACCAATGTAGGACACTAGCAGTGTCTCATTCTATGTAGCTGCCTGTCCTTTATTAATAATAAACTGCAGCATGTTACCAGTTTCTATAGCTTTTTCTGACCCGGTAAAATAAATACTCAGAACAAGGTACGACAGGTAGTGACACAGAGTCATGTAGATTGCAAGTATTAGGTTCATAGGTTCATAGGTTCATACTAGGCTATCTGCCCTAGGGCATTTATAAGCCTAGCCAGAGTGTGTTTGGCTTTCGCCACCCATTTTAAATTAATTTTGCTATGCCTTTTTTTTGAGGTTAGTATACTGTGCCTCTGTCTAACAGTGACACAGAAGTGATAGCCGGGGTAAACCTACGATCTCCCATCCACTCATCAAGATTCTTCTTGAAGAGAGTCAATGTGGGACTCTGCCTAACCTGGACTAGGATTTTATTCCAGAGTGAAGGGAGCCTCTGGGTTATGAATCTGTCCCTCCAGCATGTCCTATTTATTTCAGTGCTGAGGTTCAAGTCTCTCGAGCACGTAGCTCGATGGGATTTGGATTTTCTGAGGTGCAGCATGTCCATTAATTCCGGTTTGGACATGGCTTTATACGTCAGGCACAGATCGCCTTTGAGCAGGCAGTATGCCACTGAGTAGAGCTGGAGGTTCTTTAACCGGGTAGCATATGGCATCTGTTTGAGCCCTTTGATCCTCTTGGTGAGGTACTTTTGGGGTCTTTCCAGTTGCTGCAGGTGTCTGGTAAGGTACATCCCAAAAGGGGCATTGTACTCAATTATGGGCCTGATGAGGGATGAGTAAAGAGGCACGATGACCTCCCCTGATCTAGATGTGAATCCCTTCATGATTAGGTGGGCTATATAAAATGTTTTTCTAACCACTTTGGCCACGTGGTTGTCAAATGAGAGATTGCTATCAACTTGGGTCCCCAGGTCCCTAATGACTTCTTCTGTACTTAATGCATTACCACCTATGTGGTAATTTGTGGGCACTTTGTTTTTGCCAAAGGGGATGACTATACACTTTTTGGCGTTTAGCTTGAGGCCATGGCTCTGGCACCAGTTGTCTGTTTCTATGAGGCTCTTTTGGAGGATGCTTGTGTCGGCTGGAGAGTTGATTATGGCGCCCAGTTTGCAGTCATCTGCGAACTTGGTCAGCCACAGTCCTTCCGTGTTGGCCTGTACCGCCAAGAAATATATACCGAACAAGAGAGGTCCCAGGACTGAGCCTTGTGGGATGCCACTTGTAACTGGTTTGGAGTCTGACATGGCTCCAGCAATTCTAACTATGTGGGTTCTGTCCTTGAGCCAGTTTGCAACCCATCTAGTGACATAGGGGTTTATATTTAAGCTGGTGAGCTTATCTATAATGCCAGTGGGGTATTGCATAGAAGGGCTTTGCGAGGTCCAGGTAGGCTGTGTGGACCACCTTCCCCTCGTCAATGGCCTTGGTGACTGTTTCAAAGAAATCAACCAGGTTTAAGAGGCAGGATCTGCCCTTAACAAAGCCAAACTGGGTAGGATCCAGTGTCTGTAGGTCCCCAATATCTTTATTTATGAGGTCCATGATGATCCTTTCCATAGCTTTGCAGACCAAGCTAGTCAGGCTTATGGGGCGATAGTTTCCAGAATCCATTGAGGCACCACCTTTGTGGAGAGGGACCACTGTTGCTGTACGCCACTCTTTGGGTACATATCCTGTAGTAAGGCTAAGATTGAACAGTAGTTTTATGTTTGGGTTTAGCTCTTCTTGGAGTTCATGTAGGACGCAGCCCGGGACACCATCTGGTCCCATTGATGCTGTGTTTTTTGCTTTGGAGAGGGCGGCTCTTACCTGAGCATCTGAGATGTCAGGGGGGCAGCACTCTGTTGGGATAGATATTTGCCCTTTTGGTGGGGAGGGAGGGGAGAAGTTTGCACTGAACCTGTCAGCTAGGATGTTGGCAATGTCTGTGGGCTCGGTGTATTTTTTGTCATTTTGGACTAATTCTGAGCATATCTGGGAATTCCCACCCAGGTTCCTAACATAACTAAAGAAAGCCTTGTGATTATCCTTAGTGTCCTGTGCAATTTTTCTCTTGAAGCTGGCCTTAGACGATTTTATGAGTGCCCGTAGTTTTTTGCTAATACTGATCAGAGATGCCTTCCCTTTTTGGGATTTTTCTCTATCATGTAGTAGCTTCCTCCTTCTATTGTATAGTTTGTTTATGGTTGGGGTCCACCAGACAGGACGTCTGCCTTTGGAGGATTGGGTCTTGGTTTTATTTGGGATTGCATGATCCATGCATTCCTGAAGGTGTTCATAGATTGTGTTTATAAAGGATTCTGCAGTCCGGGCCGTATTTTCCACAGGCAGGGGGCTTTGAAGGATTTCGCCTCAGTTTTGAGGCGTGTGAAATTTGCTTTAGAGAAGTTTTTCACTGTGGTTTTCTGGGCAGGGGGTGAGGTCGGGATGTGAATATCCAGTGAGATAAGTTTATGGTCTGATCTTACCAGTGAGGGATACACTTCTGGTCTGGAGCATAGTGTCCCCATGTTGGTGATGATCAGGTCCAGTATGTTTTCCCCTCTTGTGGGAGTGGTAACAAGTTGTTCCATAGCATTTGAGTTTATAAATTCTAGGAACCTTTGGGCTAGGGTGTTGGAGCTAGAGTAATGCTCCCAGTCTATGTTTGGGTAGTTGAAGTCACCCAATATAATGGTGTTTGGAGAGACCTTCATATTTTCCAGTATTCTCAGGAAGGCCAAGTGGGGTTCCTGTGTTTGGGAGGGTGGTCTGTAGCAGGCTATAAACTGGAAGGCAGTTTTACCCACAGTTAGTTGCACATGGATAGTCTCCGATGCTTCGTGCTGTGCCACCAACCTGTAGGTGTGGGTATCTTTGACGAATATTGATACTCCCCCTCCTTTTGTGGTTCGGTCCAAGATTTGGGGCCGAAAAGCATGGTATGTGGTATAACCTGGTAGTGCTGGGGTGCTCTCGGGAGCCTTGAACCAGGTTTCTGTTACTGCACAGATATCGATGTTCTCCATGCTAAGGAGAGTTTCAAGTGCGTGCATCTTGAGGTTTAGACTTCTGGCGTTGAGTAGCATTACTCTTAGTTTCTTATCCCTTGTGATACCTATGGAGGTGGGTTTGTCTTTTGAGCCTTGCCTAAAAAAGGCACTATGGGGGTAGCAAGAGCCTTTGCCAATATCTGAAAGCCCAGGGGTGACAGGTGCAAGCCGTCCCTAGTGAAGCATCGTGGCTTGTCGAGCATGGCGTCCCAGGCTGACAGGCAGCTTAAATGTCCCCAGAATGAGTGCATAGGCTTATTTGTAAGTCAGCTATTCAAATGCTGGTTGCAAGGTAACTAGTTTTCAAGTTATACTTTCTAGGACATGCCATGGTTAAATGTTGCAGCTGATCCGTGTGGTGTTTCAGCAGTTCTCTCATTCTCCTGGTGGACGGTGTCTTCAGCTGGATGCTTGGATTGGCTCTTGAGTGTTGATCAGTTAGTCCAGAGTGAGACTGGATGATTACAGGGCCTTCGGGCTGCCCACGAGTGTCAGTTGATTCCATGCATGCGCAGTGGGCTTTTCAAGCCACATGGTGTGTGCAGTGGGTTTTTTTTTAAGCCTTTCAACCTCTCAAGACATCTGGACAAGCCGTAAAGGAAAGTGAAAGTGGGACAAAGGGTCATTTTTCCATTATGGCATGTTATGTGTTTCGTTTAAGTAGGTGACTTGTTCATGCATGTTGTTATTCAGCCGGGCAAATATCCTTTTCTGGACAGAGCAGGTTAGTGGGGCCATCTCAGGGGTTACAAGGGGTGAGTGATAGGGATACTTTTCATGGCCAGAGAGGGAGCCTTTTTGTGGAGCAAGATGATGGCTTGGGGACACATTCCCCTATTAAGGTGCAAGTTTTGCAGGACATGCTTCAGCAGTATTTGCATGCAGCAATGACTTGGAAATTGATTGAGGGTTTTTGGAGGGGATTTTCTATTAAGTTTAAGTTGGTGGGTGATGGAACAGTTGGGAAATATTTGAGATTAGTGCAGAAGAGGGAGGATATTTTGAAGGCTTTGGTGGAGAAGCAGCAGCAGGTGGGTTGGTTATTGGGCCACTTTGATAGCCCCCCATTTGCCAGTTTTTAGGTTTCACTATTGGGGTTGGTACCTAAAAAGAAGGCAGGGGAATTTCAGCTGATGCACCATTTGTCTTACCCTGAGGAAAATTCTGTCAACAACTTTATTTCAGGGGAGGAGGCTGTGGTGAGTTATGCATCATTGGATGATGTGGTATGAGTTATTAGAGAGTTTAAAGATCCATGGTTGTTTAAGGTGGATATTGAGTCCCCTTTCTGTCTTCTACCAGTTCAGGAAGAGGATTGGTCATTGATGCACATGGCGGTAGGCATGTTGGTAGGGGGTAGGTTTTACTTTGACAAGGCCATGCCAATGGATTGTTCAGTAGCCTGTTCCAATTTTGAAAAGTCTAGCTTGGCTCTACATTGAGTTTGGCAGCAGAGGTTGGATACTCTGAAGGGGGTGCATTACTTGGATGACTTTTTGTTGGTGGTGAGGGGGTGTGAGGGAGTTGTGGTAGCTATGTGTTAGTTTTTGGGAATGTGCGAAGAACTAGGAGTCCTGTTGGCCACCCAGAAACTGGAGGGTCCAGCGAAGGCATTAGATTCTCTGGGACTGATGTTGAATATGGAACGTGGATTGTTTTGTTTGCCTGGGGAGAAGGTAAACAGATTAAAAGAGAAGATAGGCTGGATGAAGGCTAGGTACAAGGTGCGGGTGAAAGATGTTATGAAACTATTAGGACTCTTGAATTTTGCCTGTCAGGGTTTTCATCTGGACACACATTTTGTAGATCTGTAGCCTTTTTCTTAAAAGGGGGAAAAAGTAAGCATTACTGGGTGAGAATTGGCAAATTGACTGGTGAAGATTTAACTTTTTGGTTGAAGGTTTTAGAGCAATTTAATGGCATCACCTTTTGGCAGTTGGATTGGTTAGGGCAGTGGGACTTACAGTTGTTCACTGATGTGGCACAGGGCATTGGTATGGGGGCATTTTTTGGGGGGTGAGTGGTTTGCACTACCATGACCACCTGAATGGCAGGATGCGTGGAAGTGGGATGTTGCTTTCTTAGAGTTAATTCTGATTTGGGTGGCATCTGTAGTGTAGCATTAATGGTTGAGGGGCAGGAGGGTAGTTTTTAATTCTGAAAATATTGCAATGGTGTGGGTTTTACAGGTTAAGACAGCTAAGTCTGAGAGCTTACTGTTGGTGTTGAGTAGGTTAGTTTTAGTGATTAATTTTTCCTTCACAGGTGTGCCTGTAGCGGGTTTTAGGAATGGGATTGCTGACAGCTTGTCTCTCTCTCAGTTTTCCAGGTTTTGGCAGTTGGCCCCAATGTCAGCAGAGATGCCGGTGGCAGTGCCAGATGAGATGTGGTGAATTGGGTTGCAGTAATCAAGAGGTTGGTGCAACAGTCCTGGGCGGTCTCCACCAGGAAGGCTTATTGTGTGATTTTTGGTACATTTATTTTGCATTTACCAGTGGAGGAAGGCGTTTGGTCAGAAGAGTTGTTGTTTTGATATTTAGTTTGGACTATGGCACAGGGTAAGGTGGTAAAATTGGTTAAGGTGGACTTGGCGGCAATCAGTGTATTTGTTCATGTGGCAAGACTGCAGTGTTTCACTAAATCCTGGACAGTGGGGCAGGCATTGAAGGGATGGGGTAGGGAGAAAGGTTTGAGCAGGGATAAGCATTGGCCAGTGACAAGGCAGATTTTAAAGGTTTTCCTGTGAGGTTTAGCTGGGGTAAACGGGGAATCAATGGATTATGTTGTGTGGGTGATGTTGAGTGTGTGGATGTACTTTGGGGCCTTTAGGGTGTCGGAGTTGTTGGAGTCGTTGGTTTGGAAGGACGTTATGTTACTGCCTATAGCAGTTCACATTAGGTTAAGGACATCTAGGATGGATCAGGTTGTCAGAGACCAGCAAATATTTTTAGTGAGGGACAGGTTGGAGCAGATATGTCCTCATAAGGGGAGCTCGCAGGATTTGGTTTTCCAGTCAAAGGGGGTAAGGTGATAACAGGGGGACAGTTGATTGTGGTGATGACAAGGGCAATTCGTTGTATGGGTTTTGTTGGAGAAAGATTTTCTACTCATTCTTTTAGGATGGGTAGAGCTTCAGATTTAGCAAGAGTGGGTAGCTCAATTGAGGTTATTAAGAGGGTGGGGTGATGGTGTTCCAACACCTTTTTGACTTGTATTAAATAGGGGATGATGTTTGTATTTTTAATATTAATTATGTGTTTTTTTTAGGCAACAGAATTCTCATAATAGGTCATTTGTATGTTTACTGGGCAGCAAGGAGGGCTGCTGTTAGGAGTAATAGTTCTGAGTTTGGTTTGCTTTGGTTGGAGTGTCACATGGCATGGCATTACAGGTGGAACCGGCTGTTGCAGGTATTTACAGTGATATAAGCTCAGGTGGACCTTTCTTGAGTCTTATCGGTGCACTTGGCAGGTAACAATTTGGGTCTGATGCCAAAGCAGCAGTTGTTTTACCAGATAAGGGAGGATCTGCTTGCGTTTAGGAAGTTGTACCTAGGTGTGTGCTTGGTGTGGTCAGAGATTATACCCCGTTTGTCTTGGAGGAATGATGAGAAGTTCTTGGTGGTGGAAAGGGCCTGGGGCCTGGATGTTTGTAAATTTTAGGTTGGTGAGGCAGCTGGAGTCAATGGGATTGTGGACCATACAGCATATAGAATTTGCTGACAGGGATCCTATGTTTTTCAGGGATGATGGGGTGCACCTTAGTGATTTTGGTTTAGATTTGTTTAATTTCAATTTGGGATTGTTTTTGGAGGAGTTGCTTAAAGGTTGGTGTTGGTGAGGGGGAACAGCCTGGGTCAGGCTGGTGAGCGGAGAAGAGGGGCAGGTTTGTCCCTCTTCTGTTCAACCTCTGGTGGGCATTTTTGGAGTAAGGAAGCCTGAAGTGGTGAAAGGGAGTGATTGGATGCTGCTTGTACCTGGTGGTTTGGATGGAAGTGAGGATTTGAGATGAAGGTGAGTGGCTGGACGCTGCCTGATGTGTAAGAATAAGTAAGCGGGTGGAGGACGCCGCTGCTTATTTGGGAAGAGTGAGTGGTGCTGCACTGCTCTGATGGATGGTCAAATGATGTTTTGATCATATGCAAAGAAAATGAAGTTATGAATAATAAAGTTATAATGTAATTGTTTTATATGTTGACTCAAGGTTGTCAAAGTTCGTTCAGCGTTTTGTCTGTTTAATAAACTGGAACATGGAACAAATTTGCATGGCATCAGCTGAAAAGTTAGAAAACAATGAAGAAAAACTATCATTAATATTTGCACTGGAAGCACAGCTCTCTGCTATTAATGATTTTGCAAAATGTCCCTGATTTTATTTCAAATTTTTGCCCTGTCCCTCATAAACTTTGTTTGTCTGTGAAATCTGTGAGGATTACAGTCGTATACACATTGAGTTTTATTACTCCTTATTCTTTAAAAGATGTATGTCAATGCTAAATCTGTTGTTCTATTCAACATTTTGAGAGAATTAGAGAGATTCCTGATTTAGGGCCTTTGGTCCACATTTTTTTGGTTTTGTTCTTGATTCTTGAGCAAAGAAGCTGCTACATATGACTGCAATTTGTTTATTTGTGTTCATTTTTAATTATATTGTTAAATGTACACATAGACACAATAGTTCATATTTCTGTAAATAGCTTAAGGAACAAGCACCCAGAAGGGCATTTCTTCTTGTCATGTGAACACTATTCTGGCTGAACAAAACTGATATGATACTATGTGCCTGGGCTGAGTAGTTTCCAAAACATGAAAAGTTTGTGAAAACTTTCATGTCTGGATTTTTGTGCATTGTAATACTTTGCAATATTGAGTTAAAAACTGTGAATGCACTCATTACATTACCATAAAGAAGACTTTTTGCTGATAGCATTGCTGTTTGTTCATTTTTAGGATCATAGGAAGTTACTAGGCTATTGGCCCTGAGGCCCTTACAAGCCTAGCCAAGAAGTTAGCCTATGTTCCAACAAGTCAGCACCCTATGCCACTGCCCAGCAGGGACATAGGTGAAATCCCAGGGGTGTATTTTCTTTTCCCGTCCAGTTATCCAGGTTACACTTTAAAAGGGTTAATGAGGTACTCTGTTTGATGTGAAGAGGGAGTCTATTCCACAAAAGGGGGAGTCTCAGGGACACAAATCTGTCCCACCAACTATTGATGTCATAGACCAGGTTGAGTTAACTCGTGTGGGTCACTTGAGTGGAGCTTGACTTGTGGATATGCAGCAGTCCCATCAAGTGGCGTCTGAGATTGCTTTGTATGCTAGACAGAGGTCACCTCTGAGGAGTCTGTAGAAGACTGAGTAGAGGAACAGGGCCTTTAGCCTATCTGTGTAGGGTAGATGGTTGAGGCCCTGGATTCTCCTGGTGAGGAACTTCTGTGGTCTCTCTAGTTTCTGCATGTGCTTTGTGAGGTACATGCTGAAAGGGGCATTGTACTCAATAATGGGTCTTATAAGGGAAGCATACAGGGATGTTATGATCACCTTGTCATTGGATGAGATGTCCTAACTAATGAGGTGGGCCATGTAGAAAGCTTTTCCATACAATGGAGGCAATATGGTGGTCAAAAGTCAGTTTGCTATCAACCTGAGTGCCCAGGTCCCTCATGACTGATTGCGTGCTTAATGCCTTATTATCAATGTGATAATTTGTGGGGACATCACTCTCCCCAAAGGGGTTTTTAATAAAACTTTCTGTTCAAAAGGTATTTAGATTTGTTCAGCTTATGTATAACATTGTACAGCTTAGAAATGTTACTGTGTTAACTCATTCATACCTATAGTTCCTTTTTTGTTCACTTCCTTTTAAGACTTACAGCTTTTTATGGTGCTATATATTTTAGATTGACTGTTTATTACTGATTTATAATTCATATTTACATGAGCAAGAAGTATATTATTGAGGGACATACTGTGAAATATCATGGAAGAGACAAAAACTGCCCTCACACACGTAGGCAGCACAATAGGAGAACAGACAGAGGCACATGCTCATACTCTGAAATTGTGTGCCCTTGTGAGTGTCTCAGCCCTGGAAGAATATAAAACTGAAGTCTTTTAAGCAACATGACAGGTGGAAAAGTTAGAAGCAACAGCAAATAACAGGTAAACTTTATCCATTGGAGCTGTGGTCTGCTGTGAGTTTTACATTTTTTAACAAGCTGAAGCAGAGACGACGGGGAAGTATAGTCCTGCTCTGACGTTCTGAAGCCTTAATGGCATTAGCTACAGATGTGGAAAAGATGATACTTCCCTTGATGCATTGCTCATGGGTTACGTTTAAGTTAGCCACCCTATAAATATCAACAGCGTGTTTGGTAACTTTATCTTTATGTGGTGTGTGTGTGTGTGTGTGTGTGTGTGTGTGTGTGTGTGTGTGTGTCAGAAACAAAGGCTAGATCTTAGAAGTCGAAACCACTTATTTGTTGTGTGCAACTCAATTTTCTTCAGAAAGTTTTAGTAACAAAATCAAAGTACTTTGTTAAAATATTTTATTGGAGGATTTTTAATTATAGCCAAATCACTGTTGCTGGCTGGATGGTTAGCTTGGCTAATAACTACATTTGACTACTTCTGCCAACAACAGTAAATTAGTTATAATATTTTAATGTTATAGTGCTTGATAAGTCAATATTATTCATTTAAATTATATAAGCATAGCTTCAGGTGTTTCTGTAGGGATGCTAAATATTTATTTCACACAATTTGATTAACTGGATCAAGTCATCAATAGACATGCCTATCAAGTGTACCTCATTAAGGGGAATGTTCATTATTTTGAAACTTAAGGAGTGCATGTTCCTTTCAGTTTCACATTGAAAGAGTATGTCAGTCACCGAGTGTTAATAATGTTTCTAGGTAATAACCTTGGTAAATAATAACTCATATTAATTCATGAGCAGAACTTTTTAGTTATAAAAGTTAACACATTTTTGTCCTGGTCCCATTCAATAAACACACCAAATGACTTTTGATGATCTTTATTAAACTTCCATAAATATAACTTTATTGAGCAATATTTTAATTTATTGATTACAGCATGAGCATCTATATAACCATTTATTAGGGAAGCGTAACCCTACTCACCCTAGCCAAATAAGCAGCATCCTCACCTCCGCTCACTTACCTTTACTTGTCAGGCAGTGTCCCATCATTCACTTTCATTCCCCAACTCATTGTATTAAACATTCAACACCAGAGAGGGAACAGAAGAGGGACAAACCTGCCCCTTTTCTCCACCAACCAGCCTGCCACAGGCTGTTCCCCCTCATTCACTCCAAAACCTTCAGCAAACCCGCAAAAACAAACCTAAGTGTACATTAAAGAGGTCCCACCAAAATCAGTCAGGTGTACTCTGTCCTCTCTGAACAAAACTGGATCCCTGACATCAATATTCCAATGCCCTATCATATAAATACCCAAATTAGCCAGTTGCCTAAATAATCTAAAATTAAACCGATGAGTCCTCTCCAAAGCCAAAATAACCATAGTACTACCTCTGTCACACAATACACATATCTGGGTATACGCTCTTTAAAATAAACAGATCCTCACTTATCCTAACTACCAACTGAAGCTTCAGAATTATTCCCAAATCTTTACCTGCCAACTGTACCACCAGGACTCTAAGGAACCCAATGCCACTGGAAACAATGCCAACCCAACTGTGTGCCCTCTAGCCTAACTGCAGTCCCCTTTTGCCACCCAATGGATATAACAATGGCCAAAATGAGATTTCCTTTCCTAGAAAATTAAATTAATACTAAGCCAATTACCGTACCCAATTATGTAATATAAGACCAGAAAGTGTTTGATGACCATCATCCCACCCTCTTCATAACTTCAATTAATCTGTTTTCCCTCACTAAATCTGATACCCTTCCAGTGTGCAAAGAATGAGTGGAAAAGTTCTCTCCTGGAAAACCAACACACTGAAAAGCTTTCCTCCTCATATATACAAAATGATTGCACATCATCACCTCGCCCCCTACTGATCAAAATGAAGTCCTGAGGACTCCCAGCATGAACCACAGCAACCTTTTAGCCCAATCCATTGGACGCAAGCGGTCATTCCTGCCCTTTCCCAAACCATCTGCCTGCCCTTCCCCAACTGATCCATTTTAGAGCTACATGACCAAATATGCACAGAGGCAAAAAACACTCGTACATCCCACCAAACTGGCAACCAAAACAACTCTGAAACCCAAAGAGATACATAATCAATCCATAAAGTGAACATCACACATAAAGTATAGTCCAATGAATCTCCATTTACAAATGCTAATCCCCACAACAAAACTTTCAAAACCTGTCTTGTCAATGGATATCATCTGGCAGCCTTCACACTATCAATCTTTCCCCATCCTTCAACATATGATCACAGTGCAACGTTTTTGTAAAGTCATGTAACCATGCCTCTCGAGCAACTACTAACTGCAGCTAAGTCCACCTTAACTGACTGAACTACCTTACCTTGTTCCCAAGCATGAACCAAATATTTCAACAGCAATTCTTCCCACCAAACTCATTCCTCCTCAAGCAGCTGCAACACACAATTTAACAAAATCTTGTAATACCATACCATACACCTTCCTTTTAAAAGCTGCCAAAGATTCCTGTACTAAGCATCTGATCATTCCAAACCAACCTGACACACCTCATCTGGCAACACAAGCGGCTCATACCACTACACTATTCTCTGAATGAAAATTAACCCTTTTGCCTGCAACTTCTCCTGCCAGACCTTCGATGCCAGCCAAATTGGAACTTACCCCAAGCAGTCAACATCCCTCCTCCAATCATCCTTCTCATCCTGCTGGCCAGTGAGCCACAAACCATTCCTCCCAAAATATGCCCTCATCCCAATACTGTATTTGTAAACAATTGCAAATCCCCTTGAACAACCTAAACTGCCTGCCAAAAAGCCATACCATTAAACTGCTCCAAAAAAGACTAGCACAATGCTAAATCAGCACACACCAACTTATTAACCCCCACCAAATGATGTTTGCTTCCCCCCAGTTAAAAAGGCCATTAAACCCACAAAAGGAACAACCTGAGTGAACTGCCAACATGCAAACTTCAGGAGCTTTAAGAGCTCATTGACATCTGTAATCTGCACCTTGTCCTTGGATTTCGCTCAAATCTATTCTTTCAAATGTGTTACCCTTGCATCTAATAAACAAAAACAAACCATGACCTACATCCACTAGTAATCCCAGGAAATAATGCCTTTCTTGAGCCTTCTAACTTTGACCTAGCCAATGGAACCCATGGTTCCTCACACATTCCCAAAAACACCGGCATTCCTTCCAGTGCTCTATCAAATCCTTCAACTACTCTTAAGAAATCATCCAGATAATGTATCAGTGCCTGACTGCCCACCCAGTGCTGCTAAATCCAATGGAGAGCAGTGCTAAACCAGTCAAAGTAGCACAGGCCACTGAATATCCTATCAGCATAGCCTTGTCAAAGCAAAACTTAAACCCAAATACAGCCACTCTTCCTCTCAAATGGGCAGTAAATGAAAAACAGATTCAGTATCTACCTTCACCAATCATGGGCCATAAACTCCCAAATGACCTGCACTGCATCATTCAAATATGTGTAAGTACCTTTTATATCATCTTCCGAAATAAAATCATACACACAATTTCCCTCGGCATAAGACCAGTGGTGAATCAAATTAAATTACTTGCAGACTTCCTAGGAATCAACCCCCTCCAATGAAACCTTAAAGCTGTTAAAGAGAAGAATATCAAATGGACCTAATAACCGGGTCTATATTAGAAGCACGAAACTGCTTTTGAGCGAACACGTAAAGAGCGACACATATTCATCGAACAGCATTTAAGTGATTCGATGAATATGTCACAGGACAAGGAGGTAGTTGGCCAACTACACGGAGTTGTCCTTTCCTTCGCTATAGTGCGATCTCAGAGTTGGTATATTTAGTTAAGGAGGTGTGGGGGCACAGCCCCCATGTTGGGGGGTGTGGGGGCTAAGGCCCCACCTGATAATGGTTTTTCATTTTTATTTTTTTCCCGAACGGCCACGTGAATTTTACTACTAGGAAAAAATTTGATTATGTGGCCGTTTGCTATTTACAGGTTTTGTGCTTTATGTGTCAACTTTTATGTAGTCACACATATGCGCTTTTATTGTTCTGATATAGATCCTAATAACCTACCCACCCACCCATCATTCCTTCTCCACCAAGCCTTCCAGAATATCTTATTTCCCTTACAAGGAACGCAGATTCCTACAAATTGATTCATCCCTTCATACACCTGATTTAATAGAAAATCCCTTAGAAAACCCATCTATTACTTCGATTGTAACTGCTCAATCAGGAAACGGCACGAACAGCTGACCTATTCCCTGTATGTTAATGGGAAGATGCATCCCCTGTCTTCCCTTTGACCCACAAAAGGACACCCCTTTTCTCTACCCTCAAAAAATCCCCCTGCCCCAACTACCCTGAAATCCAGGAAATGATAAAGGCAACCCACCTGATTTAGACTGCTGCAAACCCAAATTAACCTACGTAGCTTCCAGTCTGTCACCTGCCTGGCTGAATGCATACCCAAACACTTCAAGCTGGTGTGAGAAAGCCTACATGCCACCCACGAGCAGCACTCTCATGTAGTTGTACCATCTTCCCACCTATAGACCATGCCAAACCCCCATAAACAACCCTACGCTACCCTCCGCAGTATCTGCCCTTACTTTAACATCACTAAGCTCCTACTGATTCACTGGACTCATGACATGACCTGACCCCACCTTATCCTCAAACTAGACCCAGCTCACACCAAGTCAAACTTTACTACATGAACTCCCCACAACATGTCATTACCTGCAACCACACTGTGCACCGCTCCAGCGGTGGGCACATCCCTGCGACAGTGTCCTTTGACTGCTCTGCCTGCTTTCCACGGATGACTTCCCCAGTTGACTTCTCCTCTTCCCATTGGACTGACCAGGCACTACATTTCTGCCATCTTCCAAAAGAAAGACCACAATAAATACTCTAGAATTTTTGACCATGCTACCTTCCAGGCAGTCGCACTGTGCCGCAGAGTGTACCCCCATACACTTTGAGCAAGTGTATGAAAACCTGTGAAGCATACAAAATATTTTTGGTCCTAAAATTCTCACAGCATTTGCTATGCTCTCACAGGACACAGATAACAAATAAGGGACTGTCCTGCATAAAGAGGGACAGGCAATAATTCACTTTCATAACTCTCATCTTCTTTGTTCAAGCAACAGGGACAAAGACAAAACTGAGGGACAAAGGCCCAAAACAGTGAATTATTAATTATTATTCCAATCCACTCAGAGCTACATGGTTTGCATTAGCATACATTTTATGAAGAATAAGTTTGAAACTCAAATGTTGAACATTACACGCTTACTATGACAATCCCTTGTGATTTACCAGAAAAAAAAAAATAAAAAATTACAAGAGGCAACAAGAGACAAGGCAAAAAGGTGATGCAAAATCAGGAGCTATTCAGAGCCATGCTCATTCCTGAAAGAAATTGCTTTTGCCATAGTTTCTTCTACATCTGTACAGTCAGAAACTACAAGCAGCATCAAAATAATAATAAACACAACTTTAAGTGACACCCTACATACTGATGCCATCAATAAAATAATGTCCCATTTACTCAACAGTCACACAAAGGCAGTCTCAAAAATGGGACTGAACTATTTAAGATGACGAAGCTTGGCGAAGCCGACCTGAGTGGCAGTGCCACATGAATGTCTTTAACAGGAGCTGAATATTAGGACAAAACAATAAATTTCAATGCAGCCTAATTGTGTACAACCCTGACCCTCAAATCCCCCCAGGAGAAGCAGCTAGCATCTTTGTACCAGTGTATTCAAATATACCAGACCAGTGTTTTCACATATAAACTTTTTCAAAACTCACATTTCCATTTTTCCATGATTTTTGTAACAATTTTACTACTTGTTATTACACAAAGCCAGAATTGCATTAAAGTGAAACCATTATCATCCAGCACTGTTGAAAAACGGATGCATTACTTCAGCTTCAATTCCAACCCTCCTCAAAATTCTTAGTATTTTCTCATGGACTCAGTCCAAAAAGGCAGGAATAAAGCAAAAAAGTAACTAATACCATTGCAAAAATGGAAACACTAATTCAAAATGCTATGCAAACACTCAATAAAAAAATAACTATCACTTAAAACTTCAGCACTAAACTTAGCCATCAACAGGCATCTAGACCCTTACCAAAGACTCAAAAACTGAGGAATGTTCTCCTCTCAACAAGGCACAACCAAGAGGCATGCACCAAGGATGCAG